>NC_087201.1:96803029-96898029 GCF_015104395.2 Macrobrachium nipponense | reverse complement strand
AAACGACTTAGGCAAACGTCATCGAACTGTGCAAGCATATGACCTGTGTAAGCCTTTTCGGGGTGTCTCTTTTCTACAAATGATTGCACCTTATGAAAAGCAGCTAAAGCATCCTTAATTTCTCCCGTTGTCATAGGGTCGTCCTCCTTGCCACTGCTAGAGAACTCTTCTTGAACGACATTATGTTGCATGGGCTCCAACTCCTTCAGGTCATCCGTCATAAGCTCCTCTTGGTGCTCCTTGAGAAGGTCACTGATGTCTTCCTCGTCGACGACCAGCCCCATGGACTTGCCGAGAGCAACGATCTCGTCAAGATCTGGTTGCAAAACAGTTTCAGGATCGTCAACTGTTCCTGAATCTGCAGCACCAGCTTCGCCCACGTCGAATCCCTCGAAGTCTCGGGCGGATACAGCATCAGGCCAGAGTTTCCTCTACAAAGAATTTAAGGTTCGCCTCGAAACCTCCTGCCAAGCTTGGTCAATGAGTCAGATGCATATCACAACATCGAAATGCTCCTTCCAAAATTCACGCAAGGTAAGGTTTGTGGTATCGGTGATGTCGAAACATCTCTTGAAAAGATGTTTCGTATACAGCTTCTTGAAGTTCGATATCACTTGCTGGTCCATGGGCTGGAGGAGAGGGGTGGTGTTAGGCGGAAGATAAAGAACCTTGATAAACGAATACTTCGCTAGGATATCTTCCTCGAGGCCAGGAGGGTGAGCAGGGGCATTGCCCAGCAACAGCAGACATTTCAGAGGGAGGCGATTCTCTTCCAAGAATTTCTTCAGTCGGGCCGAAACACAGATTTACCCACTCGGTGAACAAAAGTCTCGTTACCCAGGCTTTCGCACTAGCCCTCCACATCACTGGAAGCTTCTCATTAAGCACTTTGTGGGCCTTGAAGGCTCAAGGAGTCTCCGAATGATACACAAGTAGGGGCTTCACCTTGCAATCCCCGCTAGCGTTGGAACAAAGTGCGAGCACAAGCGTGTCTTTCATAGGGTTATGCCCGGGCAGCTTCTTCTCTTCCTACGTGATGTACGTCCGATGAGGCATTTTTTTTCCAAAAAAGGCCAGTCTCATCACAGTTGAAGACTTGCTGAGAACTGTAGCCTTCCTTGATTGTCATCTTGTCGAACGTCTTAATAAAGGCTTCGGCCGCTTTCGTGTCCGAGCTGGCCGCCTCCCCATGCCGCACCACCGAATGGATGCCAGTCCGTTTACGGAATTTTTTGAACCACCCATGAGAAGCCTTGAGCTCTGAGGTTTGCGTCTATGTCCCTTCTCCTCCGTCGTCTTCGGCCTGGGCAATCAAATTGCCGAAAATAGCGCTGGCCTTGGCAGATTGCCGTCTCCGTTATCGTATCGCCAGTGATTTCTTTGTCTTTTATCCAGACAAGAAGCAGCCTTTCTATCTCATCGTTCACATGGCTCCTCTTGCTAGACAAAATAGTCACGCCCTTGGAAGGTGTAGCTGCTTTGATGACATCCTTCTGCTTAAGGATGGTTCCTATTGTTGACGGATTTCGGCCGTATTCCTTGGCGATCACACTCAATCACATGCCAGCTTCATACTTTTTAATTATCTCCATCTTTGTCTCCAAAGAAAGCATCCTCTTCTTTCCTACTTCAACTTTCTTGGGACCCATGACTACGTATATACTGTACGTAATTAAGTTATGTAGTACGTATATATATGAAGTAAAGTTCTCACACAACACGATAAAGTAGTACTACAACGAAATCACTAACGAATTTAAGTTAACCCTTAAACGCCGAAGCGGTAAAAATCGAAACCTCTCCCGAATGCCGGGGCTGGTTTGGAGTGAGTGCGGAAGCAGAAAAAATAATTTTTTCAAAAAATCACAGCGCGCTTAGTTTTGAAGATTAAGAGTTCATTCTTGGCTCAATTTTTTGTCATTGCCTGAAGTTTAGTATGCAACCATCAGAAATGATAAAAATTATCATTATCATATATAAATAATGCGATATATGATAGCGCAAAAACGAAATTTCATATATAATTGTATTCAAATCGCGCTGTGCGCAAAACGGTTAAAGGTAACAAGTTACTTTTTTTTTCGTTGTAATGTAAACTAAATTGCGATCTTTTTGGTATAACACATTGTAAAACGATAAAAGCAACACAGAGAAAATATTACCACAAAATGATGCATGAATTCGTAATCCGCGGACGTAAAAAATTTTTTTTTTTTAAATTCACCATAAATCTAAATATTGTTATAGAGACTTCGAATTTGTTTCAAGATGAAGTTAAATGATGGAATATTACGATACTGTAAGAGTTTTACCTTACAATTGCAATTTTCGACCATTTCCGACAAGTTAAAAATGACCAAATGTAGAAATTTTTTTATAAATTTTTTTTTATATGCAATTATTTTGGAAATTAGAAAAGCTACAACCTTCAAATATTTTTCCTTTTATTCTACATGAAATTGCGCACATTTTCATATATAAAACTCTATGAAATGCCTAATAAGAAACGGAGCAAATTTTCCGAGAATGCGATGTACGCAATTCGGAGATTTATGGCGGAGAATCCGTGCGCGGAGGGAAGGAAAGTTTTTTTCATAAATTCACCATAAATCGAAATATTGTGCTAGACTTCCAATTTGTTGCAAAATGAAGGTAAATGATTGAATATTACTAAAATATAAGAGTTTTAGCTTACAATTGCATTTTTCGACCATTTCAGTAGAGTCAAAGTTGACCGAACGTGGTTTTTTTTTCTATTTATCGTGATTTATATGCAAATATTTCGAAAATGAGAAAAGCTACAACCTTCAATTATTTTTCGTTGTATTCTACATGAAATTGCGCACATTTTCATATATAAAACTTTATGTAACGGCTAATTTAAAATGGTGCAAACATTACCACAATCGCACGTATGATTTTTTCGGAAGAGTTACCGCGCGGACGTAAGGAAAATGTTATTTTTTTCATAAATTCACCATAAATCGAAATATTGTACTAGAGACTTCCAATTTGTTACAAAATGAAGGTAAATGATTGAATATTACTAAAATATAAGAGTTTTAGCTTACAATTGCGTTTTTCGACCATTTCGGTAGAGTCAAATTTGACCGAAGGTTGAAAATTTGTCACTTATTTTTTATATGAAAATATTTCAAAACTGATAAAAGCTACAACCATGGGTTGTTTTTAGTTGTATTGTGCATGAGATTGCGCACATTTTCATATATAAAACTTTATGTAACGGCTAATTTTAAAATGGTGCAAACATTACCACAATCGCATGTATGATTTTTTTCGGAAGAGTTACCGCGCGGACGTAAGGAAAAAGTTTTTTCATAAATTCACCATAAATCGAAATATTGTGCTAGAGACTTCCAATTTGTTGCAAAATTAAGGTAAATAGTTGAATATTACTACAATATAAGCGTTTTAGCTTACAATTGCGTTTTTCGACCATTTCGGTAGAGTCAAAGTTAACCGAAGGTTGAAATTTTGGCACTTATCGTTGTTTATATGGAAATATTTCAAAACTGATAAAAGCTACAATCATGAGTATTTTTTTTTGTATTCTAAATGAAATTGCGCACATTTCCATATATAATACTTCATGTCACGGATAATTTAAAACGGTCCAAAAATTATGTCAAAGTGACGAAATAATTTTTGAGATGTGTCACTGATACTTTTTAGTGCGATAACAAAGAAATTCGCGCTTGCGCGCCTGCGTAACGATTGTAAACAAAACAACGCCTTGATCCGTGAACTCCCAGCATCCCCCAAGGCGCGTGATTCAAAAGTTTTTGGCTGGTAGGCCTATAAGTATTTTTCCGCGAATTTAAAAAAAAACTTTTTTGAGTCTACGTATGGTACGTCCATTCAGCATACGGGAGACATTTTGACTCGACGTTTAATGCGTCCATTCGGCGTTTAAGGGTTAATAAACATACCGATGATGCCGCGAAGTGGCCGAAAAAGCACGCCGTTACATAGAGCACGATGGGAGAGATGCTGACAAATAGGAAAGCAGGATCTTATGGCGGTGACTAGCATCAGGAACCAATGGGAGAGTGGGAGGATGGTGGCTAGTCTACTCAGTTGTCAGCGCGCGAGTTTTAAAATTGTTATCAGTGGTCTGGGCAAATCTTGGACTTTACAGCAACAATCTTTTGTATCTTGAACAATTTTCGTATGTAGAGCCACAAAAATCTTCGTATTTGCTTTCTTTTGTCGAGGTGCCACTGTATATATATATATATAATATAATAATATATATATATATATATATATATATATATATATATATATATATATATATATATATATATATATTATTACTGTAGGTTTGCAAATATGGAACAATTCTTTCAATCAGTAAAACCCTGTAAGTCAATCTGATACAGCATTATCTCTGTACTTGCTTGTATGTACTGCGCAGTTTATACAAAGCCTATAAATTGTCATTAATTTCCTTTTAGACAATTATGAGGCAGTTTTGTGCGAAAGAACTTATAAAACCAACAAAATTACAATTCTTTGTATATGACCAACTGCTGCTGTGCTGTATAACAAATTAACACGATTTTCATCTTGATGCAAATTTGGCAAAAGGCTTGGATATCACCAATGGATGGATTTGCAAAATTACAGTCGGGGTCAGTTACCACCCAATTACGGTATAAATACCGTACAAAGAGAACTATGCTTAATTGAAATAGGCAATGGACCGCAGTAAAATCCAAAATCAATGTGATTAAGTAATTTCAGTCATTCAAATGGCACATTCCCCAGGTTAACAAGTCTTCTGTCAATCACAAAACTGGTTTTGAAAACCAGCACTAAGAAATTAAGAGTCCGCTTCACTGGCTGAAATGTAAATGTCACATCGACCCAAAAAACAAGCTAAAAGGAACTGAAAAAGTGTTGAAAATACTATTAGAAAACTCACCTGATTTACTTGGAACGTTCTCATCTGAGTCGGAGAAAATATTACTGCGATGATGATCCCGCACCCTGCGGCTTGACATTGACATCTTTTGAGGCTCTTGGCCAAAGAGACGATTCTGCGTATCTAGCCTGGAAGAGTTTGGAGTGGAAGAACCACTTGTGGTGCCATTAGTAACAGTGCCATTAAGTGCAACACCATTGGTGGTGGCAGTGTTTGTGGCAGTGGAGGGACTATTTTCTGTGACAGAATTAGTGCCATTTTCTTTGGGAGTTTGTGGGGGAGAACTCGTACCATTAGTTTCAGCCTTTGGCGACTGCTGCTCTTGGTTATCATTCTTGGGGGCTTCTTCCACGGGGGTCGAATTACCTCTGGGACTCAGGTTGTCCTCTTCGCCGAAGCTGATAGACGAGCCACCGCCAGGAGGTTTCAAAACCCTGTAAACAGATACATCTTTTTGAAAATCTAATAAGAATATTTATTGTTAATCCTATCTAATGGGATTAGTTACACCTGGTATTATCATGTAGTGACCGGCCAAGTAAAAGAACAGTATGTGCACGTACACCACACAGACAACGCAGAACATGGCCAAGGCCCTAAACACTAGACTGAATACCAGTGCTGGCTCACATTTCTCATCGCACATCCAAATACTAGCAAAACTTATGCTTGCTCCTTTCATCCCTTGATGGAAAGTACAGTATTTATTAACCAGCTGTCTCCGTTCATTAGGTTTGCATTAACAAGTGTAGCCTAATCCCAACTCCATTTTGAACATATTTAATACTGATTATAACACAAAAAGCTTGGTATGTCTCCATTTTTCAAACAAAGTCTTATAAATCATTCTGCGACGAATGAATGTCTCACAGAGTACTGCATAGGTTACTTTGGAGTTCCTGGTCCCAAACCTAGATACACAAACTACTTGCCAATTTTATAGCATTTGGACAATTATCTCGACATACCCGATTGAAAATTGAAAACTGAAAAAGAAACCCACAAAATCACTTTGTAACTTGTTTACTTCTAAGTATTTACATTTAGTTTTACTCCACTCTAGTTTTACTCCACACACTATACCCCTGATTCTTGCTTCTCTTGGACTAGCATTCATTTATTCTTAAATGTAGTTAGTCCAACTTAACAATACATGTAATATACAGTGATCAACAGATCATACCCATATCCCGACATAACTCATCCTATTTGCCAACTGGAGCCCTAAAATGATTGTCCTTACTTATATGCGGCAAATTCACTCGTATCTAGCCACTCAAAAAAACAACAGCTTCTCAAAATGCAACTGAGCTTTACTCCAGATCATGACACTTGCCTAACTTTAGGTTGTTCTGGGGCTAATTCTTCATCAATGTGGGTTTTTCCACCAGGAGGCTGTTGAACTCTGAAATTCGATTCACGACTATCTTACCAAGGGCAGGTAATACACCAGTTGCATAAAATACATCAGTCATTTCAGTACTTCATACATGAATTTCATTTATCACAACTGATATGGAAAACTCCACAAATTATGAAAGAGAGAGAGAGAGAGAGGAGAGAGAGAGAGAGAGAGAGAGAGAGAGAGAGAGAGAATGTTCATTTTATTCTTCACTTGCCTAACATTCAAAGGTACTTTGGGAAGTTCGTCATTTAGGTGGGTGTTGCCTCCAGGTGGCTGATGTACCCTGGAAAATGTTACACAGGTAATCACTTATTCAATGACAGTGGTTCATCGACTCGCAAATTAACAACAGCCTGTTTGAAACATATTGTAATCAAATGCACATTAATCAATACCATTTTTCCATACTCATTTATTTACATTCACACAAGGACCTTCAACCGACCTTTAATAATGCTAAGCCCCTAAGTTTCACTTACAATTGTAACTGTTCGGACTCATGAGATCCTTATGTTAACAAGTATTTCCCCACCAGAGCATCACTTTCTTTCAAGTCGCCAACTTGGTTATAATACCACGCCATTCATTGTAACACTTAACCACTACCAGTGTCATCTCCAATTACACGTGGCGACCTCAAACAGACCTTATTTAGAAGCTTTCTTTAGTTTCAACTAACCTGAAAAACTTGTCTAAATATACATATAATTTTGTATTTCTTTTTGCTACATACCTAATGACTTTCCCTACTCAGTCTGGTACTACCTCACACTAACGCACGGGAAACGTAGTTACTACTTGTAAGAAAATCTCGTTATGATATATGTAATCTATGGCACAAATATCCCAGAGATAATCAGTTAATGCAACACGGGCTGATGGAATACAATATTCTTTAGCTACAACTATGGTAACTATGGATAATACGACTACAGTCACTGGTGAAAACCTTGGGCGAAATTAATAAAAAGAATAAAAAGCATATACACGAAAGCTTCCTTTCATTATGGGGAAATAAAAAGCACAAGTGACAGATAAAAACTGGACTCGTCAGTCTGAAATTCTACTCGGTGAATTGTACTTAGTCATATATTGAACTCTGCAACCTCTGCCTAAGGAAGCATAATTCATGAAATTGCTGCAGTTGTGTTCTTTTGTAATGTGCTAAAACTGGCTCCAAACGTATAGCAATATCAGAACTGTATCATTCACCGAAACAAATACCTAAATTTCTTTTGGCGCACGAATGCCGTCGGACATTTACAGGTATATATATTCTTTGGCCTCAGGGAGTCGTCAGCTGAGCAAACTCACAGTGAAGTGAATTGTCCACCAGCAAAGATAGTTCATAACCTGAAAGTCTTGGCCCCCATTCAATGCTTTACTAAACACCATTTTTATATGCCAGTTATAAATTAAGTTTCCAGGAACACAAAGGTCATCAGTTTCTGTTATAGTTTGTTTCCACATTCATTTTAGTTCTTGGGGCAACTTGCTGAAATATCTGGGTTTCGTGTGCTAAAAATTTTTGCTGCATCTCAGTAGGTATTGCAGAATAACAAAGTTTAGTTAGCTGATATAATGGCTAGAACACAAAGCATGTATGCATGGATGGAAGACTAGGGATTGAGGCCAAGAAGGCCATTCGGTGCCGAAATGAAAAGTAGGTAATAACTTGGTTGAAGAAGTTAAACAAAATATGAATGAGATATACTGGGTCATTTTGAAGATACGAATCATTCGTGGGTCTTTATTTATCAACGGAAGGACACACAGTGTCCCAGCATCAACTATAAAGCAGTGCTTTCTACTAGAAAATATTGGAGGGCTACGTCCGATCATTTTTGTTGTTTTGACCGATCCCTGTTTGTGGAAAGCCCACTTTCCTTAATATATAAAAGTGAAATTCCCATGCGTGGATAGATTTGTTCTGGGTACACACACACGTATACTACATTATATATATATATATATATATATATATATATATATATATATATATATATATATATATATATATATATATATATATTATAGTATATATAGTAAATATAATAGAAAGAGCATTATTTATTAAAGCTTGTTAAAACTACGATCATAGTGGCCTTAAACACGTGGAATTTCTTAGCCGCCACCTCGTTTCCAAGGCTCCCAGCACTGCAGCGGTTGCAGGCCAATGTGCCCTCCACAAATCTAGCAAATTCTGAAGTATGACATGAAATACTAAGGAAAATTTGGCGATTCTAAAGCACTTCGGGATCCTAAATAATAAAGCGACTCCTTGTCCCATATTCTGTAGACAATGCCCAACATGTTTTATGCTAACCACTTGATATGAAAGAAAATTAAAATGTACAATCTTAGTTATGAAAGCTCTCTCATCTGGCTACAGAGATTAAATATGACAATGGAATGAAGGTAATCAATCAAACAAGTCGGGGGTCTGCCTTAACTTGCTTAATGCTGGTCAGCGAATACAAAAATGAGCACACACCAAGTAATATATGAAATCTTGATTCAACCAGACACTTCTATTACACCGCCTCAAAAACTACATTTCACACTAGTGATAAACTGACCAGCCAATTCACCGACCTTCAGGTATTCTCATGGCTGACTGATGCTAATCATGAATACCAAACAAAGAGTTCACTGAAACGCAAGTCAACATAAATAAATAGTGCACTCGTCAAGAGTAAGCTGTCCTTATACCAGCACAGGGGCTTGTTTGGGTTACAAAATTCATTTGATAGGATAAAATATATAATTTAAACCAAAAGGCCAAGCGCTGGGACCCGTGAAGTCATTCAGCGCTGCAACGGTGATTGACAGTAAACAGATCAGAAAGTTGTAACAGGAGGAAAACCTCGCAGTTGCACTATGAACCAATTGTTAGAAGTGTGGAAAGTAAGATGGAAGAAAGAGAATAGGAAAGGGGGTACAGTAAAGGGTATGAAAGGTGTTGCAGCGACAGGCCGAATGGAGGCTGCACAGAACCTTAAGTAATGCCTGCAGTGCACCGTATGAGGTCCATGGAAGGCGCTACCACCCTAGGGGGGCCAAATTAATTTGATACTTTTTAACTACTACTAAACAAGACCACTAAACCGACCTTTCTGTGCGATTTATGGGGGGGCGGGGCGGGGCGGGGGGGGGGGGGGGGGTGAAGGGAGAAAGGCTGGTGCGAATGAGCTCAACCAAAAAACAAGGCCTAGAACAGTATGGAGCAACGTACTGTCATCGCAACTATAAGGCAAATTCCCACGCTGAAAACCGTTGAGAGAGAGAGAGAGAGAGAGAGAGAGAGATCCCGGATAATACCAGTGAAGTCACTGGTGTCACCTTCATTTGGTGGGCCAACACCCTAGCATGTGTGGATGAAAGATGGCCATCTTCCTAGAACCTCACAAACACGTCCTTGTTATCTTAACCAATCATATGCCACACGCCCAACCACGGACTGAAATCATCAACGGCTGCAAATATTTCCTATCCTAATCACCCACACTTCTAGGCACTGTGGCACCGACGAACTCATGGTATTAACTAGGGATACGCCCTTACTCAAACTTTTGGTATACTTAAGAAATAATACCAAAATCTCGAAGGATTCTTGAAAATTCCCAATAAATATTAACACCGGTCCCCAAACGTACTTTTAGAAAACATCGGCAAGCCTCCACTAATGTTAATTGTCCACAACACACAAAGCTCCGCGTAATATTCTTCCCACCTATTGGTAGACGTTATCAAGTTAACGCCCAAGAACCAATCCCACGTGCTCCATGACAAGGAGATTTCCTACACACACAAACGCGCTAAGACTAGATCACTTCCTTAATCCAAACATATGCAACAAGCACTTCCATATCCGATCTGTAACTTCACCACTGGGCTAAATAAGTACTGGTAAGCCTTGGAAGACTTTTGAAAAGTCACTAGTTATCGTCGAAGGTAAAAACAATAAAGTAGAGGGAGCAATTTTTGTTTTATTATTGTATCCAAGCATAAGCTTCCCTAAAAAAAGAAAAGAGAGAGAGAGAGAGAGAGAGAGAGAGAGAGAGAGAGAGAGAGAGAGAGAGAGAGAACGGTTCGGATAAGGGGCGATACTTCAAAATTCTATTCAGCTAACATTTGGCAAATCAAGATAAATTTGGGAAAAATAATAGAAAAGCTTTTAAATTTAAAGCTTGCCTGAAAATGGGGATACTACCATAAATTTTGCAGATCGATATCTCAACTTAAAATACTGTCACCCAACTGTTCTGATACAATTCTTTCGGTGGCATGCCGTGTCCATTCACACTTCTCTGTCCTAGCACCCAGTATTACCCAAGGGGAAATGCCCCTTATGAACGAGAGGCTCTTAGAGGGGTCGTGAGTAATGCGAGTACCTAATAACTGCCACGCCAGCGAAAACATGACTATAATTTTAGGGATTCTTGAACAATAAGGAACTTTGCCTCTAAATGTGTGGCCCAACAAACCTGTTTAGTCAGTGGCACCGAGAATTAAAAACATACGTATATGGCAATTTAAGTGCCGAAACCAGCAATCGCTTTAGTCATGACATCAAACACTAACATTTCTAGATCTGATGAGGAGTTTCCCATCAGAGATTTTCATCAACGGGAAATATAAACAAAGATCTAGAAAGCCTGTCATTCATTTTTCGGACTCCTGCCCAGACCTTTTATAAATATAAAATGTAAAAGGGAATCTGATGTCCATAAAATTTGAAGTGTGGGTGGGGCAAGACAAAAGAGGGCATGAACAAAAAACATTATAGGACAGGGGTGTTTTGCAGTAACACACGTAGGGAAATCTGGCCTTATTTAGAGAAATCCTTCTGGCAACTTCACGGGTGGTGCCTAACGTCCTTACCGAAGGGTGATCACTGCACACCTGTCATCAAGTGGGTCTTTTCCTTGTACTTTAATAACGACATCTACAAAAATCGGTTGGCTGGGTAGATGTAGAGAATATTATGAAGTTTTTATGATCGATCCTAGCTTAATCAGTACGATAAGAATTTTTAATTATTCGGGTCATATTTACTAACTGGCAACTATACACAGTTGCTCGTAACATTTCAAACGCAAGAGGCATCAACACGAATTTTATAACATACCAATATTTCTCGAAAACTGTTTACCTCTAAAGTACCAATTCACTGTTCGTGTTTTAAATTGTTATCTAACAATGTTACCATACAATTTGAATACCAGTTCGCGAGATGAAAAGCCCAAGTTGTCTCTTTATAACCATATGCAATCACAATATCTTTCTCCACATGATGATATATCTGCCCATTCTTACTCAAAAGTTACTCTAACAACGCTTGTTTAATAATGAAAATGCCGCTGATGATGATTCATAGCTGCACAACTCATGACACACGACCCGTCACGTACACATGTGAACAAACATCCCGTTTGCATACGAAAACCGTTAGGACGATGGAAGTGGTAGACCTAAGATTTACTGTATTAAAATTCGAATGACAGACAATTCGATTTCAGAATGACTTCTATAATATGCAATAATCCTGATACAGCTAAACGCGTACATACATACATTCATATATCATCAATACAACTGGTGTATACCTGACCATGGTTTTATAGTTCTAGACACTTCACAGTTCAATGATTTTCAACAGATCATCTAAACACAATATCACTGCACTGAAAAATTGCTGTTAATGCGATATGTAATTTCAAGAAATCTCCATTATTAACGCATTTAAAATTTATGATGCGAAATCAAAATAGTGACAGATTACTTAATTAAAACTGTCACATTAATTTAATATAACTATCTTCCACAATGGTCCACGGAGTGTTCATCAATGTGTGGACTACGAGGAAAGCTTGAATATATATATATATTATATATCCCAAAGCTGGCGTAGTCAGGATCGACAAGAGGAAGGCAGTCGTTCGAACACTGAGCGAGCTATACATCCACTGAGTATGGCTGGAGTCTGAAGGAGGCCCTCCTCCTACAGGTCACACGGGAGAGAGAGCCAAGGGAGGGAGGAGGCGTGGATGTGTGGTGAAGGGGAAGCGGGTTGGGGAAGACTATCCACAAGGCGTTGAACTAAAAAGTCAAGTCGCTCTCTTCCTGTCTTTTCTGTGCTTCCTACGATTTTTTGTTTTACTGCTTGAATGTGGGAGAAAAAGGACGACGTGCAATTCACTTTTCCCCGTGATCTTGTGTTTGCGGACAGGTTCTGAATGGGGAAAACTGCATCCAAAGCTTATCTATTACCTAAAAATGATAACAATGAAAACAAAGCTTAAATCTTGAGATTCAAAGGGAAATAGTGATCAAACTCCCAACTTGGCAGAAATGCCTGACAATAAACCACAATTAACATACTCCTAGTTGCGAGAGAGCCGATTGCCACCAGCATAGAATTTGAAGAATCTTCCCTCGGGGTCATCCAATCCCACCAGGTTGTTGGTGAGGCTGGATACATTTTCACAGTTGCCTGTGATGCTGTCACTTCTTTGCCGGACAAGAGTTTCTCTAGTCGGGAACGGGTCAAAGAGCAGAAGAAAGCATTCACGGTAAAAACGAAAGTGGGTGATCGAGAAGTGTCATTATGTTAAACACCAAAAAACTCAATTAGATAAGAAAGCGATTAAAAAATCTAAAGTTTTTTACAACCATTCCTTCAGGTTCACCTAAGGATCTGTATGTATAACACCCCCAACCCCCACTAGGGTAGGGGCCCTGACAACTTTCTTTTCCGAGGGGCAAGAAAGCTAACCTCGATCTCTACCGGTCACAATGACATTCAGAGTCAGTGTCGCTTTTAGCGTCTGTTCATATGTGGACATTCATTTTATTCTGGACAACAAAATACCGCCAGATGACTGACTCTCTCGGCCGATTCTTGGAATTTTAATTCGGGTCCCTCTGACAAAAGGGTTCATTTAAAAGCAAATTACTGAGAACCCAGACCATAATTACTTCACGAACAAAATGTACTAAACATGAGCATATCAACAAAGTATCTTTATAAAATAAATAAAATACAATTGTTAAAAAAACCCGGGTTGCTTTAGATTCTGTTTGTTCTTCAAGCAACCTTGACGCGTTCAACACTATTTATTCAAATTTATCTAAAATACAAAGTGTCTTGAAGTCCAACACTAAACAAACAACTAGAAATAAACCCCTCTCGGTCCGGCAACATACACTTAGGAACCAAAACAATTTCCAACAATACTATTGCTGAATGACATGTCACGGTCGCCGCCAATGTTTTATTCACAGGCTGCCAAGTCTACAAGAATCCCAACGTTTTCATGACTGCTTTTTAATCCAAAATGCCCAAAAGGTTCCCCACCGTAGTTCCACAAAAGGCGAAAGGGCTAGATCAAATAACACTAAAATAACTATAATTCTAAATCTTTACCATTAATCAACACCGAGCTTTGACAGATCTACGACACTGGTACCCAGAGACCCAACATTCCACCAAACTGGTTTCTACTCGAGTTAGAGGCAGAAGGACGTGTGGGTTATTGGGCGTTATGTGGGAAGTTGTTGACTGGTCTATAGAACAACTATCTAACCTGCCATAAAATATTTCAAAGTCAATGCTAACATGCAACATAATATTCATAGCATCTAATGAGTTTCGTCTAATTTCATATTTTAGTTAAATGTTTATTTTATCCATAGATTGGTAAACAGTCCAGCCAAAATTATAATTGCGTACAAACGAACGATTATGTTCACAAATTTGATTGATGTCCTATTTTGAGAGACTAAAGAAAACAATCTCACTGAAAACATCTAATGTCATCATCATCGTGAGGCGCCGCGGTCTGTCCTCGAGGCCCAACCCCTCACAAAGACACCAACCACCCCATGGAGACCTCTCAACCGTCCCTATGACTAACTCCTACACCAAATACGTCTACCTCAACATCATGTCCTTCCTGACTCACCGTTGCCACAATCCCACTCCTTCTCTCAGGGATGCCAGTCTGGCCCCCATTCTATGTCATAACTTGTCCCCGCGTTATCCCTACCCAATGCCCTCCCTACCCGTACATGCCACTCACAAAAGGGAGGGCGGTACTATGTACTACCCTTGTCTCGTGCTGTAAATTTGAAGAGATTTGGAGTCAAACTACCTTCAAGAAGATTGTTAAATTAAAAGCACTGATAATCCATTAGATTTTTCTTAGGACACAAACCATCAAAGTGACTAAAGGTCACTAAAATATAACTCTTATGGAGCGTAAATATGAACCATTTACTGCCTCCTGGAGCGGCAGAACGTAAACAATAAACATCCATTTCGCCTTTCGGCTTTAAAAAGGGATGCCCATGGCAACACCCCACATAGGAAATTCGCTCAGAATTTCACATCAAATGTTATTGCAGTAGGATTACGCTCTAGCTTCGGGATAGGCAAACAACAGCGACTAGAAATGGTGAGACACAGACCAAAGTTCAGTACGATAACAATAGTAGCTTTTGATGAATCGTTAATGATGCTACGGCACGCTAAATTTGTTGTTCTCGTCCACGATTGTATTGCAATTGCTGAGAGTTACTCAGCGACTAAGAGAGAGAGAGAGAGAGAGAGAGAGAGAGAGAGAGAGAGAGAGAGAGAATCTTCACCCGTGGGGTGAGGATGACCTCCGTCGAGGTCCTCCCATTATATTGATAGACGTTTTGGATTTTGCGATGATCACGCATCTAGCATTTTATCTTTCGTCTGTCTCCTACCTAAATACGGCTCTCAACGGTACACTACAACTAGGTATACCTCATTCTCGGCCGAGGTCAACAGAGGCATACTGGAATTTGGGGAGCGGGCCCAATCAGCCCATCAGTCCCTCCTTGTCCGGTTCGAGAGTGGAACACTACATTTTGGCTCCGAGCTACGAGGCCAGATAATTAATATATATAAAAAATATTAGGTATTGGGGCATACAGTACCGAACTATACACAAAGTTACTGACCGTTTATATTACATACTAAAATCAAACTAATTATCATATTCCAAACTCTGTTCGCCGTCAGGTTTATGAAATAGTTTAGTATCATGTATCTGCAGATTATTTTTTCACTTAATTTCAATGTTGGGTAACTGGAGGAGAGCAACATCTGTTACTTCCATTCAATTGTGTATCGTATAACTGATTATGGTACAATAGGTGTCTTCTGTTGCAATTTTGATAAGAGGCATCGATTAATTATTAGTCTGACGCCGAGTAGTCACTGCAACTTTCTTCATATTCACTGCCAGTGTTGGAATTCCTTTGCTTGAGGTGTCCAGGCACTTTCTATTTGCTTGTTAAGTCTTAGTCACAGACGAATATGCGAATGCTATCATTATACGTATAGATTTATTCAACATATCAGCACTTCAATCTGTGGAAGGTTTTTAACCCAAGTTCCCGACCTTTTGACTCGTTCCTTGGGACGGTATACTCACTATGAATAACAATACCTTCGTGATGGCATCCAGGAATAAATGCTAAGCATTATGAGAGATTCAACGGACGCCTTAAGCAATCCAAACAGTACTTTGTTTAGTACGTATGGCAATCAGTGTTATTGCCTGTCCACTTTTAAAACAACGTATACAAACAAATATGTTACCATGTTCGGTCCTAATCTTTGTTCAATCTTAGCTCCATTATATGCATAAATCATATTCTACGCAATTTCACGTTCTACAGTTCTAGTCTACTGCAATGCACATCAAGTAATTTAAATATTTCTTTCTCAAACAAGAGGCCAGTGGTGCGTAATTAGCTATCATGTCACGTAAATATGAATGACTTATTAGTGAGCCCCAACTTTTCAACAGAGTACAGAAAAAGTTACAATCTGCATCTGTTATGAAAATAACGCTTCTTTCTGGACAAATCTTTGAAGAACGGCATTTCTCGTATAGCAACACCACATTCTCGGTTAAGGTTTAAACTGACCTAACTATAACTCGTTTTACTTAGTCCATAGCAATTCTGCATCGCGCAACTTCGTAAGCCTCAGAACACTACCTTGTGATACTTTTCACACGGGGGGGGGGGGGGGGGGGGGTGTTTTTTGGGTGGTGGAGTGGGGGGGGGGGGGGGGGGGGGTGGGGGGGGGGGGGGGGGGGGTGGGGGGGGGGGGGGGGGGGGGGGGGGGGGGGGGGGGGGTGGGGGGGGGGGGGGGGGGGGGGGGGGGGGGGGGGGGGGGGGGGGGGGGGGGGGGGGGGAGGGGGGGTGGGGGGCTACGGCAACCTGCATTTTTCTTTTTGTAGTTATACACTGTTTAGATTACGAGATAAAACACACAATGTTAAATAAGCAATTGGGAGTATCATTCGATCTAGGCCATACCTGTAGACCTATAGTAAACATATAAAAGCCAAGTCAACAGACACCTCCTGAAGCCAGCTCAAAAGACCCTCGGAGCACCGACTGGTCTGCACGTAATGCAAAGACAACCTGTACAGTTAGGGTCACATCCAAGCCAACACTTTGTAACAAGTGAACAAACCACGTGTAGCTGGATTCCATACTGAAGTTTCAATGCATATCTAGAAAGAGATAGCTCGTTTGTGCATATCCTTCTGCTTGGTTTCCTTTGTCTTAGTCGCTTTATTAATATTATTCGAAACAATCATAGATTTTGCCAGTGAACCTAAATTATTCATTCATTTGAACACAAAACATTTCACCAAAGGAATCATATTTTCCCCCATGAAACTAAAAAAAAAAGATCATGTTGCCTTGATGACCATAATTAACATTGCTGTCCTTAACGTTAACTTAACTGGCATTGTAAAATTTGTCATAAACTGACTGAGGAGATTAAAATGAGCCCCAACTAACACCCGTTCTTCCATTTACTCCCATTGAAATCTGGAGATTCAACGACCAAAATATGTGTGTGTGTCTCTCTCTCCTCCTCCTCCAAGCGTCCCCTAACGATCGTCCAAAGCGGTTGGAGGTCACTAGTTTCATTTCCCGCCCATAAATTTGTACGGTCCTTTCTTACTGCTGCACACATGATCAAGACGTTTGAAATATATTCTACTATGATTCAGTTGCTCTTTCGATATATCTTTTATTGCGTTTGTTACCAGAGAGAGAGAGAGAGAGAGAGAGAGAGAGAGAGAGAGAGAGGTGGGGTGGGGATAGGAAAGCCATGAGGAGTGCGTGGGAAGTGGAGGCGGGTGAGGATAGAAGGGGAGGGAGGGGAGGTGAGAGGACGAGAGCTGCAGGCGAGGGAAAGAGAAGAGAAGAGAGCGAGCATCCCTTCTCTTCTCTCCTCTCCCGCAGACTCCATCAGCTACTCTCCAAACCGTCTGCCTCTCTTCAGGAGCTATGACTCACCAGAAAACGTATAGTGTACGTCGCTACATAGCGTATACGTTCGTGACAGCACGTACACGTGCGCGCGCAATCATAAGCGAGCTACCAGGAATTCTTCGGGCACCAGGGGGAGGATCTTGCAAGCAGGGGAAATCACTACTAACGCGCAACTAAATTTTTCACCCTAGCAAAGCGGCCCGGGTGTCTACGTACTTCCATTTATGATGAATGCCTCACAACAATCTTACATTTGATCAAAATGAATGACCTATAGCAGCGTACCTGCTCCTCGTGCTGGTTCCAGGTCTCATCATTAAAGAGAAGAATGGGGGAGGGGGGTGAACCAACGTTTAGGGTCAATATTGGGCCATTCTCCTCCAGGTAGTGGTGGGTGAAAATCACGTCTCCGGCAATTCCTTGCTTATATAAATATGAACGCGTGTTTTCATAAATCTCTTCGCTTCAGCTAAGTCCTAGAAACTGCATCCGTTTCAGGAAATGTAGAACGTGCTCCACGTAGAAATGCTAAAAAGCAAGCTTTGGGCGCCCTTCTGCTGACGACTGTCCACCATCTTCCTCTCGGCTTTTTTTTTTTCGCCTTTGCATCCAAGCAAGCAGGGAAGAACAAACATCCGAGAGGCAAGGACGTGTGAACGTGCGCACACATATGCAAACCCACTCCAGGAAGACCACTTGTGACTTTTCTAGTGTTAAGTCGTAATGGAACGTTGGGGGCATCATTACAGAGAGAGAGAGAAGAGAGACGAGAGAGAGAAGAGTGTGAGGGGGGGGGGGGGATGGAAATACTGAAATAACTCCTTGCTATATCAAGTACTGTTTATTTGTTCTCCTTAACGTCTGTAATTGACACGGTATTATTGATCAGGGCCAGGAGGAGGAAGCCACTCCTGACAAAATCGACACCTGCCAAAAGTATGAGAATGAATGTCATATTTTCCGGGTGAACATCTCCGCAAACTGATGCTCTACCAGGGAGGCCTCGGATGCAGCAGACGCGTCAAGCTGGAACAAATGACGGGGACAAGAGAATCGAGTTCATTTTTCCTACAGGGTCATTACCTCATTTTTTTTCGAAAATCAATAGCGCAAGCACAAGGAGGGTTTTGGTAGGGGCAATAAGCCTCGCCCCAAGGGCAGACGGCAGCATATCTGGGACAAGGTGGGTTAGGCATGATCTCTTGACCTCACTCAATAGGTCAAACATATTATGACAGTTCATTAAAAAATTCCGTTTGACAATATGTGATGACTTGCGGCGCTTTATTCGAAGTGGATACCCAAGCAACAATTCGACCTTTTTAATGCAGAACCCAATGTTTACTGACATTCAAGACATTACTATGCTAACCGCACAGCGAGGCAACAACTACGCGCAATGCAGGAGTCACACACCATTTCTGTTTGTTTGTTTGTTTGTTTGGTGTTTTTACGTTGCATGGAACCCGCAGTTATTCGGCAACGGGACCAACGGCTTTACGTGGCTTCCGAACCACGTCGAGAGTGAACTTCTATCACCAGAAATACACATCTCTCACACCTTAATGGAATGCCAGAGAATCGAACTCGCGGTCACCGAGGTGGCGGGTCATGACCATACCGATCACGCCACTGAGGCGCTCATATCATTTCTGCAACGTACCTGACATCTATATTAATATGCGACACTAAGACATCCTGAAACAAGAGTGTCATTTCAAATACGAAATTATCATGATATGATTTAATGAGACCTGCAAGTTACTGTGTCAACACATCCTTCCATTTTGAATGAGCACAAAACAAGATACTATCAATGAATAGTTCTAGAACTACCACATTAGTCATGCCAAGGCTGTCAATACCCACATGTCACATTCACTGAATGTTCCTTGTGAGGAGGGTACAGCGCGCATTCACACCCAGACCAGATTCAGGACTACACTTCGTGTCCTAGACTACTTGCACGAATGCAAGTTCTCTTTCATCCCGGGAAAGTATTTTTGAGACCAAAATAGCCATTAGTTTTTCTAGAAATTCTTTTTCTTACTACTTCAGTATCAAAAGTGAACACTAAATCATCAGGTGCCATTTGTTGAATTGAATTGAATTAAATACGGAATTTAGGTCAAAGACCAAGTGTTGGGACCTACGAGGACCTTCAGCTTAGAAATGGAAACCGCCAGTAAAAGGTTTAAAAGGCGTCACAGGAGGAAAACCTCATCGTTGCACTAAGAACCAATTGTTGGAAGAGGGTGGAAAGTAAGATGGAAGAAAGATAATATGAAAGGAGGTACGTTAAAAGAAACGGAAAGGGGTTGCAGCTAGGGGCCGAAGGCATGCTGCAAAGAACCTCAATGAATGCCTACGGTGCACTGATAGCGCTCCCCCACTAACGGGGAACTCCATTTATTAACTCACTATCACATGTCGCTGATTAGTAAACTAGTTATCAATACAACAGACAGAAAAAACTCGACGGATAACTTATCCTTTCATTGAAATACACTTATATACAACCCGAAATGACTGGGAATTGTTTTTATTAATACTTTAAATAATTTTTTTATAGGCAGAACCCAAAAGGTGTCTGTGTTGATGGTCGGTCTAGAACCATTAGCAATCTCATTCCAGGTGCTTCTCAAGGTGTTCTTTGACTCGTGCCATTTATCATATACTACACTAGTTTCACATCAACCGTGCATGTGATGTCTAGGCCAGTCCCTTACGACGCTCCTGATTGGCTGCTGATAAGCCAATCACAGGGCTGGAAACACTCTCTCTCTCGAGGGTTCACATAGGCAGGATGTATGTTCCACCTCTCCTGAGGGACAGGTCTTTCAAAAGTATAACTCAGGAGAGATGGGACATACATCCTGCCTATGAGAACTCTCGACCGAGACTGACTTTCCAGCCCTGTGATTGGCTTATCAACAGCCAATCAGGAGCGGCGTAAGGGACTGGCCTAGACATCGGATGCACGGTTGATGTGAATCTACTCGTGACATGTGGCAAGTCTAGAAAACAAACTAACCGATTGCATACGCCGATGAAACTACTCTTCTAGATAGGCTTTCTCAAAGTATGATCACTAGTCGATCCCGAACACTCTTGCATTTGCATTCTGATTTACATTTAAAAGACACCGATTTAAATGTCAGTGATTCTTGAAATATTTTAGGTGAAACGTTCTGTAAGATTGAGACTTCTGAAAAGCGGGTACGTCATATTGCTTCCTCATTTTCTCAAAAAGTTTGTCTCACACAGAAATGTTGTCCAATAATGTTTCATGGTGAAGCTATTCTTCTTCCTGGTTTGAAGTACTGTTGTCCAGTGTGGTGGTCTTTTGTCAACACCCAATGTTTATTTCAGCTACAAAGTAAAGTTAGTTTATTATGTTTGTTGCATAAAATGTACCACATCATCCTCTGCACTCTGCAGGTTTTTTGCTCGCAACACTATGCAGGCTGCTGCTACAGTATGCTGTTTTCTAGTACCAGGTTTCATACTTGTTTGCTACGAGTTTGATCTTGGCTACAATACAAGTTGGAATAATTTGCATAGTGCAGTTGCCGAATCTTTCGATTTCCAAATATTTTAGCAAGGAGCAATTTTATTCCTGCTTTGGGGGCATCTTTTTCTTTTTTTTTCTTCCTCACTTTCATTTCTCTAAATCCTATAAGTTGCCTCTCTGCAGCCTGACTTAATTTTGCAGCCCTCTTGGTTTTATAGTCTGTTGACTGTCATTAGGGATTTCAGCTGAAATTTTCAAAAATGGAAAAAGGTAACTTTTCATTCACCAAAACTCGGCTTATGCCAGGAAAACTATGACAGGCATTTAAAAACCCCACCCTTTCTTAAAATTAACTTACTACTATCCCTAAACTGTACTGTACTTAAGCAAGCAAATCCTCTACCTTAAGACAAACCTTTCAAAAACTCGACACTCCTCTTGGTGGAAAAAAAAAAGCAACCGGGATGGTAATGTCTTTATGTCATTCGTACGAACTCTGAGGCTTTAAGCAATCATTCACTTCGTAGGGTTTCTATTCCTTCATGCAAATTTACCCATCAAGAATATCATCACTCAGGGACAAGGTACCTTACGGTACACACACTTATCAAAATGTTAACTTTCCAAGAACAGTCTTTAAGTTATTTAACGTAGTTTGATTAATGACGCCCGTGGCAATCCGAGAAAGGTGTGTGTGTGTGTGTGTGTATGTGTGTGTGTGTCGTCGCGGGCAAATGATCGAAAAGCGCAGACAGTGTCCTGTTCAAGACTGTGGTATTGTCTTCGCCTTCAAGTGCACATGAGTCGGCAGCGCGACGCTGATGAATCATGTTATGTACCAGAAAGCACGTGCTCTGGTTGACGTCCAAAGAACAGAAGCCATAGGAGTTAACACGGCTAAGGTGAGATTACTTGGGGCTTAAGCGAACCGTCTAGAGTGCAGACCAGGCATCCCTGGAGTCTGAGGAGAAATGTAACGAGCTAGTCACAGTCGCCAGTTGGTTTGCTCATTCTGATTAGCGTTAAAGCACCTAAGTGATTCGAATAACTTGAATCAAACTTTCATTTATGGGCCATATTATAACTTTTGGAAAGCTATATCTGTCAACTGGAAGAAGCCCTATAGCTGTACCTACAGCAGTCCTGGATTTGGAGAAAACAAAAAAATGAAGGCATGGTCAGCGACAAAAATCGGTAAAAGTGCTCACAAGCACGGAGTTTGGATAACAGATAACGAACGAAGTCTCAGAAAGCAAAGGTGAAGGGGGAGGAAAGAGAAGACGTGGTTGGGAGATTTTGCAAGAGCAGTCATCACCCTAACCCTCCCCCCTCCCTCTCATACACTGCCTACTCATGTTGCGGTTGTGTCTTGGAGGAGTTGGGGATGGGGGGTTGGGAGGAAGTAGAGAGAGAGAGAGAGAGAGAGAGAGAGTAGAATTCATACGTTCATGGGTACAAGGAGCGATGGCAGACATTCTCCAAACTTACAGATGGGGAAAAATAGAGAGAAGAATCAATAGTCTGCCCACTCACTCTCCCTCTCACCCTTCCCGGCGGGCCCACTCCAAAGCCCCTCGTTGAAAATGCCCATTTTCGGGAAACGGCGAAACTGGAGGAAAAATGACGGAAGAAAAGGGAAAGAAACTCGGGACAAAAAGTGAAAACTGGAAGCAGCAGCAATTCAGAAGATATACATCTATTCAAAATGAAATGGATCCAAATTTTTCGTGACAATGATACAATGCTTTTCCAAAAGGTGACACAAATGTCTATAGCCAGGGATGCACTGAATCTTAAAACTGTAAATATTGTCATTACTCGGTTTACGAAGAAATGTTATATTTGATATCTGGGCGTTGCACTTATTTTATGCAGATTAACTGTGATAAAATCTATGGCTCGTCATCGTGTAGAAGCTGTTGCCGAAACCAAGATACCACGGCCTATTTCACCTTGGCTTCGAAACAGCAACTTCAATCTCAAATTCATTTATACTCTATTCTTCAATAAGTTTGCTGCATCCTGAAGGTCACCGGCCTATCCGCACACAGATCGAATAATGAATACTATTTTTCATCCAGTTAAGTGATGCACAACGTCCTGAAAAACTTTGAACCTTAGCAAGGCACTCCTCCATCCGCCCTCCCTTTGTCTCCTAAAGTCCTCTCATCATGAAGAGGCCTCTTAACTTGTATGAAGCCTAATCGTTTCTCTTCGAATAGAACGTTAGGCCGCCGCTTACTTTCCAGGAATGAAGGATCGCTTCACAAGACTCTCAGCATTACGTATATGGTAGTCAGTGCTTCAGCAAACCTGCTGTTATGGTTATGGTTTGCGTCTGCAGGCACAATTTGCAGACTGTCAGGCCTCTTGCAGCTAAAAAGGACGCTCACCAGGGAACACTTGGAGTATATTTCCTCCAAGTGGTGCACAAGATTTTCGATTCTACATTATACAAATCTGGAAAAAATGACTACCCAGTGATTGTCTCCAAAGTCAAAAAGTATAGAATGCGGTTGCCTGTCGAGTTGAGTGTCATCTTGGTGTCAACGAGGGAGATTAACTCCAGTAGGAGCAATTGGTGACCGAAATCACGCCTTGTTTCTCCAAACAAATATTGGAGCGAATTTTTTTCCTTTAAAAAATGACAAGGAACTTCACTGATTGCTTTTTGACATTCTTTAAAAAGTTAGGACAGATCACGTTTTAGAATGGTTTCTAAACCGTTTCAAACGTGTTCAGATCACATAACAGTCATTGTAAATCTTGATCAAGTTTCAGTGTTACGGTATCATCACATCCAAACAGCAGAAATGAGGCGCCGAAACCCTACAATTGTTCCTATATATGGAGCATAAAGGTTTTGTATTCGTGACCGAGAACAATACAACTTACCGAATGCATTACATGAAATACCTAAGCCGCCAGTCAAGTTAAGTTGTCGATGTGCGATGTTACACAGAAACCGATTACAAAACCTATTCCAGTTCTAAATTTATATAAAATTAATTTAGTCTACGGACTGCCTGCCTGGTGAATTCAACCTACGATAATTGTGACTTATGAATTTTAGGTGGCCAAACAAAGTACTGCTTGGGTAACCTCAGCCATTCAGCGCTCCATGTAGCGAAAAGAGGGGGTTGGAGCGGTTGAGCAGCATGATTAGATCTACAAACTAAAGCACAATACAAGTGAAACTGGGAGAAAAGAAAGGAAGTGGGGCCGGAGGTCAGGGGCAAGACTAAAAAAGGGCAGTGCAACTTGGAGCTGAAAGAAAGCTGCAAACAGCCCTATTAACGTAAAACCTTCAGTCCACCACGTGAGATGCGCTGACCGTCGTCTACCCTTAGCAAGGTTGCGACACTGCGGCAATTTCTCGTGAAGCTCCTCGACTATATTTCAGATAACTATCTGGTAGTGTAGCTTTGGTCTTCCAAAATATGTCGTCACCATTTGAAATGACAATCGAACTTCGGCAAAATATATTAAGTACACAAGGGGGTTCACTTCAATGTCAATTTCTTAATACAGCACATTCAAAAAGAAAGCCATTACGAACAACTGGAGCATAAAAGTCACCAGGTGTAAGTATAATAAATATAGCAGCTCCAAAAAGTAACACTCTCGAGTTCATTGTATAAAACCATAAAGAATGGCATACAGAGGAACTTCCATAGTAGGTTGGGACTAGGAGACTAAAGGCAAATTTTCTTTTGCCATAAGCTTATAACCAGCAAACATCTAACAACTCTTGTCAGACAAAGACTATAACAAATTGGGAATGATGATCCAAATGCTTCTCTTAATAATCTAATAATATTGACAACCTTCCTTAAATCGCTCTTGGTGGACTATATCTTCTGCCAATTGACTTCAGTCATGTTTATGATGGAAGAGGACAATCACAACCACTATGTGTAAAACAAGAAAGAAAATACAAATACAGGCTCCTTGATTTGTTTGTTGATTACTGAACACCAGACCAGAACAGATAAGGTGATACACCACCATCATCACCACCTGTGGATTCTTTTCCACCGCAATTCTTTATTTGGATTTAGCTGCTGACTTCAATGAGAAAAGATTTGCATGAGCAGTTTCTTCAATGAGGAGCTGTCCATTTAATCCTAGGAAATCGAGAAGGGCCTTGCAATGGGAAAGACTCGTTTGAATGTGAATCTTGCTTTTCCCCAATGTTCATAGTTATCAGTGTAATTTAATCACAGAAGCCTTTTACTTCAAGTGGCCTAATGTTGTTTGTTTGTTTTTTTGTATGGTGCTTTTACGTTGCATGGAACCAGTGGTTATTCAGCAACGGGACCAACGGCTTCACGTGACTTCCGAACCACGTCGAGAGTGAACTTCTATCACCAGAAATACACATCACTCACTCCTCAATGGAATGGTCGAGAATCGAACCCGCGACCACCAAGGTGGGACGCTAATACCATACCAACCATGCCGCTGAGGCGCTTAGGCCTGATGTTGTATTGAGGCCAATGCAATTCTTTGCATACCAAAGCTTATGCAATTTTCAAGTGTTTTGTTTGCCAATTTTCTTATGCAGATTCGCAAGTGGCTCACCATCAATATTTCTGGGATTAAGAGAATGGAGAACATGGCAGCGTCATGAGAAGCGAGATAACCACCTCCTGTGGTGATTAATAATATCTATTACAATGAAGCCTGTGCCACACAATAAACCATTGCAAACTTTAGACAGTTACCACGGTATATTAAGCAAGAATTATCGCTATACTGCCATCACACGTTAACTCCCACTGGAAGACCCTGAGAGTTCTTAGGATTAAACCAGCAGATCCTTCGACTGCGAAACTCTGCTTACAAATCCTCTATTCCCAGACAGCCAACTATAATCCAGATACTGAAGTGCAAGCTTCGCGAATGAGCGAACTCTTCCGAGGCAGGTCCATGCCAGTGGTGCCAAGTAATACTTTATCAACTGAATTATCTTCTCATTTTCAAGTTTAATTCTTATGCATGTTCTTTTCTGCTCTATTTTGCATTATACAAGTATACAGCACAGCCGAGCGAATTTTTCTCTGCACCTTACCAGTAACATCTTGAATAAAATAAGGCCTAAGGAGGCTTCTGATTGCGCCAAACCCTGACTTAGGAAATATGTCTGATCAATTGTACACTATCGTACTTCCTGTCTCGATTTACTTTTCGATCTTTTAGCATCACTAACTGCAGTAAGTCACCTGCTTGCTCATTCCTGGTGTAGGCCACCCTTCAGAACAGAACTCAAGAACGCTCTCTCTTCAAGTGCTCATCAGTAAACAAGACTTCTGTGTTATGGTTTATAGTTGCAAGTCTTCTTCCTAGTAGTTCGAGTTAGTAATATGATTGGGAGGACGCTGCATTCACTGTCTGAATGTAGTATTTGAGTTGGCATGCTATATCTACAGTGTTTTCTTACTTAAAATCGTAGTCAATTTCCACCTATGTTTCATAAGTTGCTTACTGAACTGTTTGTTTTGATTTTAGAATTAGCAATACGTCATTAAGACTATCTTTCTAGTCTCATACATATATTCTTTGTTATTCTATCATCAGCATATGATGAACTTCACAGAAATGATACTACATGATGAATAATGCATTTAGTTCATTGGTGTTTATGAGAAAGGAAGCTGCATGTTGCTATATGGTATTTAGTAAACTAATTATTACATCCGGTTTACTATTTCATTGTATTTAGGCATTCATGTACTCGAGGACATACGTTTAAGTTATGACTATTTTTAGCCGAGCTTTTAAAAACTGTAAATATAATACAAATCTGTCTACCATATAATTTTTGAAGATTCATTCCCTCCATACTCAACTACCGATTCGACCTCAACAGTATTGAACTTCAACAATATAAAGCAATAATGTTGGGCCTGGCTACCATTCAGAGCTAGGGTGGTCACATGAACTATCTGCAATCTCGTGACTAGCCTATTTATATATTATTAAACAGTATTCAGTTATCAAACGTCTTTTAAAATGAAGAAATTCATAACTGTACAATAAAATCACAGCGACAAACATTAATTGCATGGATCACTTATACAAATATCTTTTTACCATGAAGTGTTTATAAATCATTATATAACTGGGGTGTCAAAACCTGCCGAGTGGGAGCCATTCCAAACATTCGTCGACAGCAGGATCTAACACAACACTTGAAAAATACCTGACACGTGCGTGACATGAACATGCTACGAAGGTTTAAGACAATAATCCTATAAAAACGAACCAAAACATCTTTACGTACCACTGCTATGTCACATTGAGATCCACATGCAATAGATTCATAGCTTAGAAATTCTAAGAGCTCTCCCATTATTTCTAATTTGGCGCAAGCTTTGAGACTATCAAAGCTGAACTGCCCTTATGAAGAATTGAATACATAGTTTAAGACATGTAGTACTACACCCTTATCATACAGGTCATCCTCAAACGATATTTTGACACAGAGCATTGGGTATTCACGCAACTCTATCTCTGCAACACCTATTAATTCATGATTTCGCATAGACTTAGAGGATTACCTGTCAAAATGAAGTGAAAGGAGGAGCCTCGCATATGAATTTTCCCACCAGTTCTACTTAGGAGGATGACTTTTTCATTGCTAAAGGGTATTTTTATTACAATAAAGTAAATTGCCACTATCGATACAAAATCAAATGAACAATGTAACGAGTGCAAAACGGAATGCAAAAAAAACTCACCTTTTTTTCCCCATGCCCACTCTGTCAAGCTCCACATGGCGATATGCAGCGTATGTGGCCATCACCACCTTTTGATAACTTAGCACCTATGAGATATTCAACTGCACATATGTTTGTAACACCTGCGCACCCAACTCACGTCTATTCTTTTTGAGTTCTCTCCGCAGTGACTACGGGCAAGCAAATGGCATGTTTTCTGCTGTGAAAAGAAGTTCTATAGTTGAGTACATCTGTGCTTTTGATTTACCTATTTTGTTCCTCCCTTTTGGCCTAATTACTTGGTCACGAGGTCAGAGTTCTAAAAGAACATACAGTCATGGAAGCTATTAAACATCATATTCTTTTCAAGACCGAATCTAAGAGTTTTCAGTCGAGTCTTTCTCTTCCAAACGACGCAAATGCTGCTGTCCCTGTCCCGGAGCCGTCGCCGTGAGCTCAAGAACCGCCGGTTCGTGAATCCCCCGATTTCAAGGTTAAGTCTTGCACTCTACAAAACCCCACTTTAACCAAGACACCGGTTTCCGCCAAAGTTCACTTTATCTGGATTGTTATTCTTGGGAAACTTTTATTATTTCGATTACTCTTATTCAGGAAGGTGCAATATTTTCTTTCTTCTTTGAAACAATTTCACTCTCCTTTCCTCTGATATTAAATTAATCCTGTACGAAATAAAACGTTGAATATGAGATGCTTAGTTTTGTAAATTAAACTAAAAACGCGCAAACGAAAGAGAATGAAGACTTATAACTGTGGGGTATAATATAAATAAAAAGTAAGTATTCTAACAAAAGACAACGGAAGACAACTTCCCAGAAGCCATCCGAGGACAAACTGCTCTAGTTAGGGGTCATAAGTCAGGCATGGAAACCTTGAATATGTCTGGCAGGAATAGGGAGGGATTCACCAATCAACTTTAAAAAGCAAATGGGAGACTGCGGGATTCCATTAACGCAAATGAAACCGTAACCAAAAACCGTCAGTAAGATCAAAAATAAATGTGAGTGTCTGGTCAAATAAAATGTAAACAATTAGTTGAGGGCAGATTGAAATGTTCCACTCACAAGTCTTCAATAGACTGGAAACACTTCACTTCAATTTGCTTACAAAGAAAAGAACAAATTTCATGTCAAGTATTTCCAGTTTTACGTAACCACGAGAACAGACACACTGTCACAAATACCAAAATTGTGTTCAGTTCACAGACTCATTTCCACGATTTACCAAGAAAACTACCGGGCGTTAGTGGTACGGCCGCCTGACACCTTTTTTTTTAGAAAAGGAAATCTGGGCGGGAGGTGGGCGGACGCTGTTCACGCCGCTGCAATGGAAGCTCGTCTGAGCCCTGGACGTGTAGCGCGGGGGGCTTTATGCTCCCGGCGACAAATGCTCCCCACAACCCCCAATACTCTCCCTCCCTCCCCCCCAGAAACACCTCAACTCTTCTCTTTCCTTCCCTCCCCCCTCCATTTCCCCGTCCCCTACGGCCCCATCCTCTTCAAACCTTCCCATCCACGCAGGCCCTTTCCTACATTTGGGACACTTCATTTCCATTCTTTGACATTGACTATTACTATTTATTACATTTGGACTTGATGCTTTCGACAGGGCGTCCCAATGAGCGAGTTTGAATATAAACTTAAATCTGAGTAAGGTTGCATCCCAGTTCAACCATATATTTCAAAGAATTCGCTCTTTCTTTTTCGTATTTGATCAAGTACACTAGCAATAACTTTATAAAAATAAAGTATTTCTTTTGTCTTTCATGAACCGCAAGTGGCCTTGTTTCTTTCCTCACTGGTGAGGACCTCTCCACTTTCCTACTTTAAGAGGCGGCAGAATTAAGGCGAAATGCGCCGACCGACAAGAATATTTCTTATCTGGCCCACTAGTCAGGGGATACGCCACTTTGGAATGAAGGCGCATTCAATCCCAAGGGCGTCCAGGATAAAACGTACCTTCAGGTCGGGTTGGATGAATAGCAGCTTTGGGCCTGGTCTTCAATTGTGATCAGAAAAAATTCCACCAGATATTATTTTTCATTTTCGAAACAAAATTATAACTTCTCGTAATAAGATTTGGAAAATTGAACAAGTTCACCTTCATGTGTCCTACCAAGTTCCGTTTCTCGATTTTTTTTTCTTTCTTTTTTTTTTTAATGATTCCTCCAAGATCCCTTTTGGGTTTTTTTCTTTTTTACCAAAAATTTAGGTAAACAATAAGACAATTGGTTAAGGAAGGATGGTTACAAATTATTTCACATCTTAAATTCACATGGCGATTTCCTGTTTGGTACTTCATTCGTTTGTATTGCTTGCGATACTATTTTCACACAAAAAATAACTGTAATCGAACGTCGAAACCATAACCTGTTCTACTTCTGGCTAAGCTCTTATCATGGACCAGAGGTAGGTGTCATAACAAAATTGCAAGGTAACACTGCCTCCAGCCATTCATGTCCGGAGGGCATAAAAATAATTTACTGGGTACACGCTCAGAGAGAGAGAGAGAGAGAGAGAGAGAGAGAGAGAGAGAGAGAGAGAGAGAGAGAGAGAGAGAGAGAGATTAAATCACCACGCCCGCTGAAAGGTACCACTGTGGTTTGCAACTTCATTTGGAATGCACCATCCTGAAAAGCTGACAAACAGACAAAGCCCTATTAATGTTAAGAAGGAGAGATTCTTGAAAAGGTCACAATGCACCATGAACCCATGAAAACGCAGGTGTGTGTCTCCATCTTCCACCTGCAGCTAACTTAGTTACAAGGGAAAATGTCACGGGATAAGAAGGTCGATCGGATGTCATTATTGAGTAACAGTATCACCGCACGGTCGGTACTGGAGGCAAGATTGATTTCTCTGCTAAAATGTTCTTATCCCTGGATAAACATGTTTAAGCTCTGACAAAAAACACAAAAATCGAAAACTTTACTTTTGAACGGTAAAAGCAAATTGCAGTGGAAGCCAAGGTCGCGGAGCGATAACGTCATGGAAAAGAAATCCCGTCATAAATTAGGTTGAAAAACGAATGTGCTCTCACTCTTCAGCAACAATGCACAAACTTTGCAATCACATTCAATTAAGAGACAAACAGGTCTGTCTGCTCTCCCCTAACAACAACCTTTCGAAGTCAGCCACCTTGTGACCACATCTTCATTCATTCAGCAAATCAATGTCTGTGCTCTTTCAACCAAGCTTTTTTTTTCCCGAAAGTTGGCCACACCCAACTCTCCTATACAATGGAGAAAAATACGTCACCTCGACTACAGGAGAGAAGATGATCATAATGCAATCGTCAGTCCTACCAATCTCGTTGACATTTTTCGACTTGCATCATTTCAAAATCCTAATCTATAGTTCTCAAGTAGGCAACAGCAATGATTGCACAAAGGCATAAATCTCTACTGAAACACTTGCAGATATTTTATGTGAAAGACTGAAAGATTCTATTCAAGTTGACCATGTTTAAATGAGTTCCCCAGTCTATACGAGATGTCAAAGATTAAAAGTATAATACATGACTGCAGTTAATATAATTGCGTCGTGTTTCCATCCTCTGCCTCTCATCTCATCTCTCGAGTTTATTTTTAGAGGCACTCTATCGACCTGGCGTCATGTAACATGCCTCTCTCTCTTCATTAACACGACTGCGTGAATTTATTCTGACAAGTCATTTAAATGTTAAACAAACAAACTGAAACAATCCGATAAAAAATTAAGATACCAAACTCCATCAGACGATTCTGCTGACACTGTAAAACAAGGACACTTGAAGTCTAACTTTTTATGAAAATTCCCTGAATATGCAGCGGGAGGGAGAGAAGAGAACGTAGGGAGAAGGGGGGGCGGGGAGTTTGTAAGGAACGGGAAGGGGAGAAGTTAGTGGTCATGGAACGCTTTAAAGAGGGATGGAATCTTCTATCTCTGACGCCCCCCACCCCTTCAAACAACCTCCCCAACACTAGACGTACGACGGTCAATTAAATACATGCAAGAAATAATCAGGTGGGCCTAACAATGATTTCATATCATTCTTTAACTCCTTGACAAAAATCCTTGACAGGGAGGTTCCCTATCTCCTACCACCTCTCTATGGGGAAATGACAAAGCCACTATATGCCTAGTTAACCAAAATGAACCTTGAAAACTTCCTCCTAATACAAGAGCCCGGTTCTTTAAAGGAGTGTGGCTGGAAAATAAAAGCCAAAATACCCATTCTCTTCTGGCACGAATAGTAGCAACATGATCAAGGACGCAAATCTCACCTTTATCTAATACAGGAAAGGATAAATACAACTTTTGGCTTGGGTTTTCCTTCAATCAAACCCTAGAATCAAATTGTGATTGACAGATTGTTTCACAGAACTGTTTATATTACGAAGACGAAGGAAAATGCAGATACTGTTACATCACCATTTTAGAGAGAGAGAGAGAGAGAGAGAGAGAGAGAGAAATTGTTTTTTTTCTAGATTTAGTTGGCCTTATGCCAGCACGGGCTCTTGCTCCTATAGCAGCCCGTAAGAGAGAGAGAGAGAGAGAGAGAGAGAGAGAGAGAGAGAGAGAGAGAGAGAGAGAGAGAACGTATAAGTATGCATAAACGTATAGATATTATTAAGACTAGAGTATATGTGTTCCACAAAGGAACGCAGCAAATTGACGCGTCAAGGCGCTATCGTAACTATTAGGCTCAACAGTCACTGCTGTACTGTCTCTTTAAAACACAAACTACGTCTGTCTGCTGTTGTTGTTTCTTCCCAGGAAGACACCCGCTGAGGCAAAGGAGATATAGCAGCCTCACACCTGTCGCAGACTTCCTGTCTGCGGGCAGAGCGCACACTAATGAATGGCAAAGTTTTAATTTTTGAAAATGACAAACCCGCTAAAATCTTAATCCTCAGAGATAAACAAGTAAAGAAGTAAACGCACTTGAACCAACTCAACACACATTCAGCTTATTGTGACTAGACCACCAATCTCCGCATTCGAAGATAAGCATCAGCTCTGATCTGATGGAGTGAAGATGCCGCCTCGGAAAGCCTTCTCGCGTTTAATGGCACGAAAAGTCTGGAACGCCGGATTAATGTTAACTACGTCACCGCTGCTGTTCTGCTAAGATGACCAGGATGCCCGGAAGTGGTCAAAATCCTTCTACGAAGGCAGTCAGGCCCCTTGATGGAAGTTGGGTGAGAAGGCCCTGTGGGGGTGGGGGAAGAGAGGTCAAAATATCCAGGTTCCAGCAAAAAACTCAACGCGGTCGTTTCACACGAATGACACCACCTGCCTTCAAAACCGGAGAGAGAGAGAGAGAGAGAGAGAGAGAGAGAGAGAGAGAGAGAGAGAGCCAGCCATTTCAAATTGAACTCTACAGTAATCGTCAGCTACAAATGAAACTGTAATGAAGATATGTTTTTATAATGATGGACGGTGGAAATAAAAATCTGTACTTCTAAACTACGAGTAAGTGTTCTTTGGACGAACTGTAAGCAAGTTTGGTAAGACCCCATTTACTATGTTATTAACGTAAGAACGCAAAATTTGTACTTTAATGATGGAAATTCCTGGAAATGAACAGGAAATTGCTACTGAACAATTAAAACCACCACATGAAATAACGGAATCGCTCAGACACCGTGTGAGAACAATCGAGATTCGCGTCAGGCTTGAATTCTTTCCAATCACCGGGAATTATTCGAGATTTGTTCGATACAGCCAGTTTAGTCCTGGGATCCCTTCGCAAACTCGCACAGATTCCATGCGCATACACAGATGTTGCTTGGCTCTTAAATCTAGCCTTTCGAGTGTCTTATAATTTCATTTCACACTACCAGGAGAAACACTGACGATCAGTGGTGGTGGAAAAATGAACAATGACAAAATCTGCCAAACGAGACAGGTACACACGAGGAATTCTTTATAGAATGGACTCATTTTGAGCAATTCCATTATTTTCGAAAGAGGCTTAATCACTTACTCGTTTGAAGACAACATATCAAGTGCTTCATTGACATGAAACTCGATCCTCGATGTAAAATGAAGCCCGCAACCCCGCCCCTCCCCCCCCCCTTTTTCTCTCTCTTTTTTCTTCATCATTTTGGCGAGGGGCGACCAAACCACCTACCTACTCCCTTATCTAACAGGGCCTTCAGGAATGTAGTGGAAAAACCGGCACAGCCCGGTGGACAACTAAAGCAAAAGCAAGCTGACTGACTGAACAGAACTCATCTGTGAAGGATTTCTGTAATCAACATGCAAGCCCAAAAATTGTGAAAAGAAAACATGGCCTCGAGGCTTACTGAAAACACGCAGGAACACCATCCATACTCAGAGAAAGAAATCAATGGTTCCCTTCGACCAAAATCCACTTTAAGTGAGCTTTCTTCTTTTCTGAGAATCGCAGTGCTTAGCAAAGTTTCATGCAAAGTCCATTTGGAGAAATTCTCCCTACGATTCAACATCGAGACTCTGCTCTTAGAAACCTTTCGTTTCATATATATCCGTTTTAGCAATGTAGATAAAAAAAAAAATAAATAACCGAGCTGAATGAGTCATCATTAATATTACTTTTTTTAAACAAACTTTTAAAAATGAGATTCATCTAAGAGGGAGAACGAGACAGACGGACAGAGACAAACACCCAAATCCCCCGGCCTTTCCCAGAGTCATGTCTCCCAATAACGAAGAAAAACACCTTGTCACTCGAGCGATGCTTGTGTGTGAGAAATCAAGAGTAGGTCAACCCCAAGTGCCCCTGGCCCCTTCCCCCTTCAAATCATGCAAGGCTTCCTTCCTTTCAGAGACTCGCTTCTTGTCCTCATTTAATATGCAAGTTTCACGAGCGATATAAATAACCCAGATATAACACCTTCATGGACTACTTATTGGCATTAATATGGTTAAAAAGTATAATGAATACATGATTTCAGCAAAATTCTTAAAAGTTAACTGACGAAGGTTGATAAAACGCTCCAAGCAATTTGGGTCTTTCTAACCCTTGCACAGAATAACTACCCCTTCTCCTTCAAATTCAAGTCTAAGGTTTTAGCTGCATTTGCCCAGTCTCATTCTGCTCTAACAATTTCACTAGCTACGCAGAATATACTTATGCCCACACTCTAAAGCAGCAAGTATGACAGTAAAGACCATGTCATATAAAAACTGCCACAAAAAATAGTTTGTAACCTCAAAACCCGCACCGACATGCAACCTTATATTTTCCCATCAAGCTTTTCGTAATAGAGTTGTGAACTTACTGGGTATTTTGAGTAAACTGAGAAAGATCCTTCACTTGACACAGACAGACAGGAGGAAGAGTCCCGTTTTTTGTCTTCTCTCGTTGTTAGGACAGTAGAACTGACGTAGATTCAAGCTCTGGGTAAAATGGCTAATGAAGACGAGGGGAAAAATCTCTCCGAATCAAATCAAGTCAGTCTGCAGCAACATTAACAGCCAGGTTGCATTGTAGCATTGGCTTCCGCAGCTGAATCAAGCAAAACTGAACGGTGGCATAAACAGTCAAGTTTAAGAGCAGAAAACCATCAAGTGGGTTTCTTTGGAAAGCACCAATACAAAATTGGTTTCACAACCTTAATATTTCGCGTAACTGTTTATAAGTTTCTTCAATAAAAGCCAAACCCTTGCGTGATATAGGAAGCTGTGTTTAACCGAATATATGGTCGTTAAAACTAGCATTTTCAAACACCGAACCGTGCTCAGAAAAGTAGCTACAGGCACTGACCATGTACGTGTGCTCTCTGGGCTGGAATCATCTTTTTTCAAGATATGCCACAGGAAGACCCACTTCTGGCAAGGAGGAAATAAGAACCCAGCGAATCTTATGAATTGGACGACTAAGATCTCAGTTAGTGCATTTGAAAAAAAGCCACTTTTTACAGAGGCCTTATTAGATCACTGCATATCGACGGAGCAGATATACTGCTCCAAAAGGAAACTACATTTATTACCTATTCCAATTACAGGGTTTCAAAGAAAGTGATCTACATATTAAAATATGAAGTGGAGTGCACATGTTCAATATACATCAACGCAGCAACACTAGTGGTACTTTTGATGGTAAAATATCCCTATCATAACAAATACTTTTAGAAACTAAAACCCTAAATATCTACATTTTAACACAGAGTACTGCATATGGTCGAGTTCAGTAGCGATGCAAATATTTCATTCTTATGAGAGTAAGACCACCGCTACTACAACAATGCAACTAAGTTAATGAATCACCTAACGGTTTTTTAACGCTGTTATTGACAGAATAATGCCGAGAAAATCAACTGCATCCGTCAAGAAAAAAAGTATTAGCGCATTGTCATGTCCTGTCCTCGAAAGCTAATTGAAAAGACCCTTTGTTCCTTGAATAACTTCATAAAAACCTCAGAATGCAGCGACAAAATTTAATTCATATCAAACTAGACATGAGCCTCGTGGTTACGCTCCTATTTTTTATCTTTTTATTTTTAATATTCCAATACTGATGACCACTGCTGCTCTTCTGACTAAAGCTAGCCATGGCCATGTTTAACTAATATATATATATATATATATATATATATATATATATATATATATATATATATATATATATATATATATATCATGTGTGTGTTTGTGTAATATATTGATAGTTTCAATACATTCGGGAGACTATCCGGAACTGAGAGTAGCTAACAGCAACATCAAAAACAAGACTGCAAGTATATATTTTGTCACGTTAACGGGTTTTGTATCATTTGTTTTTTATTCTACAACGGGTTGAAAATTAGATTTAAGAAAAAAAAAAAACATTTATCCCTCATTCAATGCCAATTCCGACAATGGTATTTTCATTATAAAAAAAAATGTATCCTTCAATCAAAGATAATGTCTCTTCCTTATTGTAAGAGCATCCACAGCCTCAAGACCAAGACCACCGCATACGGCCTCCGGACGAAATTCTCCTTGGAACTAAACCACACAGACTCCTTTCTAGTGCCGACATTTATTGGGGCGGGAGATCAATAATAAAACATTGTTTTCTCGGACTTTTTTCGAGCCTTCTCAGAGGTTGCTTTGATGGCCTGCCCGATCTTATGCTTCCAACAATCAAAATGCTTAACCAGCCACAAGCTTTGGCGAAGGTTACTAGACTACACTGAAATGGACAGGACTTCATGCCAAGCATCTCTATGAAAACAAGGGGTTTCAGGATATACTATATACTTCCCAAGTCGGCAAAAATTGACCTCCCGATTTTGCAATCTGTACTTCTGGCAACGTCAGGGGGATTTATGAGGTTTTTGTCAGTCTTCGAGGATACACAAGCGGTGCTCATTTCCAACTATCAGAGGTTTGCAAATTCTCGTGAATTTTTATGCCCCAGAATTTTGTTTAATAAGTTTTACGCTGAACGCCTCCTCTGAAGTCGAATATTTACAGTGGTTAAACCGGTTTGTTTCTAAACGAGACCTTAAACTCTCAGGCAGCTTGGTTGCAATACTACGCTGAAGAAGATTCATTTGTCTAAGTATAGAAGTTGGTAAAAGTTATCTTCCGATCAACTTGAATGCGGAAAATATAAATTCAAATATACAGTAAATACTTTTGAAATTCTAAAATGATTTTATTGATTCTTTGAAATGACTTTATTGGTTCTCTTTCTCAAAGTTTTTATTTTTTACAATGGTGCCTATTTTGTTGGGATAAGGGTAGAACATTTTTATCGGGTCAAACATAGCTACGACCCAGTCGACTGACCACCACGCACATGACTCGCAGCTTAGGTTATCTGGGGCAGAACCATGTTAAGTACAGCTGAAGACCTGTCTGAAGTGGTAGACTAGTGAAAGACAAGAGATTCGGTGCATACAACAAACCATAAAAAACCTTTCTCATACGTGACTGTACCCTGTATCCTTTCCTGAAACAGATAGCGATCACTACAAAGACATTTCCTTCATCCAGCACCAACTCGCCGCCTCCTCCTCCTCCTCCAACCAGGGATTTCGTCAACGCCGCAAGTTCTGGCAAATTACTTATGTGAATCACTTTAACAAATACCTGGGGTAAAGTGACGAAGGAGCGTGAGCGTTATTTACATGAATCAACGTTTCGACATCCCAGAAATGAGTCAGATGCTGTGACAAACATTGCTCATGTGGTAGCGACTTCTTTTTTGTTCAGTTTCTCCCTGCTTGTTCAATATTACTAAGAATGGGTTCTAACGGAATGCCGTTACTTCATTAACCAAAACCAAAGGTAACAAACTTTAAACATTAGTCACACGAAGAATAACATTTTACTGTTTTAGAGATTGTTATACAGTATTAATTATATATAATATATATATATATATATATATATATATATATATATATATATATATGTGTGTGTGTGCGCGCGCGCGCAGACTAACGACAACTCTATCAAATCTTGCAGACAAACTAGCACAATACAAAAAAGTATCCTTTCTCTTACCATCACCTACTTACCTATAATACGAACTTCCTGTCATTTATAAAATACAAAGTTATTTTTTTACGGCAAATGAACAATTCATCAAAATATAGATCTGACAAGGACAAAACGTCATAAAAATATTCTTACTTAAATAGTTGAAAAACAATGAACAAAACTGCACGTCTTCTCTAAAACGAGGAACTGTCCGAACTCTTGAGTTTTGACTCGCGATGTCTTGAAAGCGCCATCCAGGTAAAAGCCTAACCTGAACTACCTACAAATTTTATTGGGTTATGTTCAAGGCCACTCTCCTCCCTCTCGCAGGAAGTCCTGGTTTCCGGTGACTCAAGTCTCAGCCGGGTGGGGTTGGGGGTTGCCGGGGGGTGGGGGTGGGGGGGGGGGGGGAAGTTAGGTCTTGTAAAATGATGCTCCTGTTGACAGGAAGTCAAGGAAGGGGAACACTCTCAAATGACTAATGTGAAATGACTGAATACCCTTTGCTTCCAGTTACGTGTACGGCAAAATACTAGTGACTAACGGTAGCACAAAACAGTCTCTTCTATAATAGGCTGATAGAAATAGAAAGGGAAGACTAAATAAACTTAAGTGAACATAACTACATATCACACACATGCACTGAGCACTTCTCCATCTTCGTAGCCTTTTAAACCTCAACATTTTAAGCACCCTGTTATCTTACAGTCTGGTTGTATATTTCACAATATTCACCAGAGTATTATTGACATTTCGTAAACAAATATTGAAGACGTATGAAAATTCATTAAGTTATTATGAATGTCAATATGGCTACATCTGAATTATAGTAATTATAGGAATCCATTAGTAGGGTAAACCCCGTAATACGACAAGACTCCACTACCTTGGGAGAGCAATTATGGAGTTTCTTCTCAGCCGTTTCAAGTTACTTGTGTTACCAAACTAGGGCCTTCCTTCATTTGACACGGATTTTGCAACTGAAGCCGGGCATTTGTGGAGTATTCGTCACCCGAAGTATTATACCAAATCATTTCTCGCCTTTGAATGTCAATTGTTACTCCTTTAATGGACTTCTGCTTCCTGCGTATTTCATTTTTACTTTGTGCGTAAGGGCCTTCACTGAATAATACCTAGCAAAATAAAAACGATGCTAAGTATGTATATCTGCAGCAACCAGATTCAAATTGACAATATATGCGACATGTATGTGTGCAGAATCCTCATTCAAATTTACAATACAGCGTCTCATGACAACCACCACCACACAGCAGGTTGGTTGTATCTGCTCTGCTATTCCGTTCTGTTCGTAAAGTACAGCCTAATATCTAATTCGACAATCGTCATCTCGTCATAGCGGAGAAAGGGCAAATAGAACTACGCGATGTACGAATAGTATACGCGTGATAAAATTGGTTTCCTTTCTAAATACCCTTGACACAAAATTCAATTTAGAAGGTCCTACGTCCATAGAAAGAGAGCCTCTAACGAAACGAAATACAACGGATCACGTACGTTAAAATATCATGAATCATTATATTTCCCCTTTGTAATTACACTCTTAAGATTGTTCAATTCTAAGATACCGCTATACTGGAAAGTAGTGTTATAATGGTCATGGTAATTTTGTCATTTGTACAGATACAGCAAAAAACCGTTTGGCAAAGTGAGATGCTATCTTTAAATAAGACTTTGCAAACCTTTGAACCTTTGCAATTAATATGTATCAGATTGTTAGTATAATCTTTCCAAGTCGAAAAAATAAAAAGTTTACCATTTACAACTCGATGGAGGGTTCAGTGCCCGAGGGCAGGCAAGCACGGCGAGCTAACTACTCCAAGGCCGGCGAGGATGGAGCATATGGAGTCCAAGGTTCGTGACAACATACAAGGTTCAGTGCCGGAAAGCAGGCCTACATTCAGTGGGGCAAAGGCTGGAAAAGTGACCAAGAACATGCAAGACCACAGTATGAAGCGTGACCCACGGGAAGGCTAGTGTGGGCCAGGTAGTGTCTAAGGACACGTTTGTAGCGCAGGTCAAGTGCCCAGCTGCACTTGGTCGTCGAATGCCCAAGGGCAAGCAAGCATGGAGCAGTTTAAGTGGCCACCGTCAACGAGTGAGTAGCTGATGTCCCAAAGGGAAGGCAAATCCCAAAGGTCAGGTAAGCAGGCGGGGTTAAGTACCCATTAGCAATTGCGCATGAGGAAAGTCCAAAGGACAAGGACATGAGTGCCCAGAGGCATAGACGCACGGAGGGGAAAGTGCCCAGGGGCAGGCATGCGTGGAGGCTAAAGAGCACATGGTCAGCTAGCGTGGAGAGAAGTGTCTAAGTAAACAAGCAAATAACGAAAAACTCCAGATGGCAGGTGTATCTGGAGGGAAAAGTTCCCAAGGGAAGATGTACCTGGGAGGAAAAGTTCAACAGCGGATGGGAAAGTTCCAGGGATAAGCGTACCTGGCAAATCTTGTATGGAAAGCTATGCGGGGAAACATTACAAGGGGAACTGCAATGGAATGCTATGCGAGGTTATTAAAGTAGCGCTATGAAAAATTCGGGTAAAAAAAAGTGCTGGAAAAACGAAAGTATGAAATTTAAGAGTAAAGCAAGCAAGAAAAGGCTCTAATCCTTGGAATGTGTACGACTGGTTCAAGATGTGAAGTATAGGAAGCAGCAGAACAAAATCGTTCCGGTTCACCTGACGTACATTTTCTCTTGTCATGACACACACCACTGCTCATTTTCATGCCGGAACCTCTTTAAAGGCACTATGGCCTCAGTAGGGTCAAACGCACGCACGATCCTAAATGGAAAACAAAATGAACTCTCTCTAAAGAACTAGACAATCCCTTTCATGCCGCCTATACCGCTATTCACTCACTCACTCACTCGCACACAATCCTTCACCTGTACTTTACATCAATAGGGTTATTACCACCAAGGATGAAGACAGTGGCTTGGGGCTCCCACAGAAATACTGTAAATTTAAACAGAACAGAAAGATAGCTCAACTAATTCTAAGAAAACATAAGCCCAAAATCCAAAGAAAGCCATAAGAGAGTTTTACATGAATGGACTCTTTCTTTTTAGACACGAAGATTCTCAAGTGTTAATTGCTGTGTCATTTCCGGGCTGTTGTCTGAGTCTTCAAAGCGAAGAAGACTCTCTAAAAAAAATCCTCCAAGAGAATGATTACACATTTCGGCACGGCCACATTGAGAGAGAGAGAGAGAGAGAGAGAGAGAGAGAGAGAGAGAGAGAGAGAGTGAGGAGAGAGAGAGAGAGAGAGAGAGAGAGAGAGAGAGAGAGAGAGAGAGTGGTTCCATCTCAAGGGAGTGGGGATTGCCTCACTCAAGTCGAAGATTCGGTAATTATTTGTAGTATTTCCTCCTACTGTTTAGACCTACGCCTTGAAGACTAGCATCGCAATGTTCATCTGACAAGACATTCAAGTGCTTTTCTTATTTTCAAACAAATGCACCATTTAATTATGGCTGAAATAAGAAGGGCAATACAATATACAAATAAGCTTTAATACTGTTTATTACAGCTTTTAATATAAAAATATTTAGAACCAGTTACCAAGGAAAAGGTTTTCGGTTTTAATGGATATAGCATTACAACTGATATAGAGTCCTTTATTTTGTGCACAAAATTTATCGCGTAGCCTATTCGTCAGGTCATCGTTTTATCAAACAACGAAGATACACGTTTTTTCCCCCTCAAATTAAATTGCACTCTCCGTTAGTTCTATTTGGCTGCACCTTATGTTGGTAATCAAGTGCCTATTACTAGTCTAATCAATGTTACCTGTAGTCTGAAAATGATCTTCATCTACGCTGATTGAGACCACTCACTATCAATCTGTTGCTCTGTTACATAAACTTGAACGCAGTTTTCCAGAGTCTGCTGGGGTCACGATGCCAAACATAAACGAGCTTTACAGGTTGTTATAATATATCATTGAGAGAGAGAGAGAGAGAGAGAGAGAGAGAGAGAGAGAGAGAGAAGAGATAGTGGAGAGGAGAGAAGAGAGAGAGAGAGAAGAGAAGAGAGAGAGAGAGAGAGAACACCCGATATGACTAGACCTGATTAGATACGAGAAACCGTGTAATGAGTTTATTTAAGTCCAGTTATCCGCTTTGCAGGGGAGGAAGCGAGAGAGACAGAAGGGGGCGGGGGATTAACATAACTAGAAGTTCTTATTTTCACATTCACAAAACAGAAAGGCGTAACACGAGATGCCATGTAAAATTGTTTTTGTTTGGAGCACTCAATCCTAACTTTTTTATCCTAAATATCTTTGAACTTTAATAACCACTTGGAATGGTTGCAATGCACTGGCTGATTTATGAACGGTGTACTGTAGTTAAATACTGAAAAAAGATTATTCTCAAATATATTTACTTACCTTCCTGGGCCAACAGAACTGTTAGGAGATTCTTACCTGAAAAATAAAATAAAATTAAATGTCAAATATATGCCAAGGATCATGAACATATAAATTATCTTCAACTTAAGACAAGCCATAAAAAAGTGGTTAAATCACTTCTTATATAACAAGGAGGAGGGAACACCACACGCACGCTTCCTGACCCCAAGGAGAGCACAGCCACCGCCATCTTGCACCTGCTACATACAAGTGAATGGCATCATATTAACAGCAGTCCCCGCTGAAATGCCTGCATTACATTGCAGGTACCCGTAAGTACTGTAAAAAACTATACATGGAATGGATACTTTATATACTCCATGGTTAAAAAAATAAATGACATCCCGAATGACTCACTGACTTAAACCATATAATGTTCTACTTAATTCACCATCACGTAGTTTAACCTAAAGTCGCCAGTTCGTAAGGAAAAAGAAGGGAGGGTGGGGGGTGTAAAAGTATGGTATCTGAGCTGCTAGTCCCGACTGCCTGCAAAACATTAAGGTATCAGAGTAATTCAGTTCAAAAATTATGCCCAAACCAAATTAATTTTAACTCTTCATCCGTACACATCCACAGACTCATTCTTTAAATGAAAATTTTACTTCCAATTGCTGTAGGGTCATGTAAATCCTCTGTCTATGTATGATGATGTATGTATATATATATATATATATAATATTCATATATATAGATATAATATATATATATATATATATATATATATACTTTTGACGGAGCGCACGCTCAAGACCTTTTCAGGCTCAAGGAAAAATGACCAAATTCCTGACCGTCAATTAAAATTTAGGCATATGATAAAGTCATATAGGAAAATTGTGCAAAAGAAAATCATACGAAACTGACGAGTAATAATTTAAGAGATGATGCTCAGAATTACTGCAGGATGCTGGTCCATCTGTGCGTGAGTGGGGAATCTTATATTTTTGTGGTACAATAAATGAAGGAGAACGCATCCTACGAGATGTTTGCGCCACGGGTTACCAAACTGATAATATTGGGTGCGGTATATTAGTGATTCGCGATAGAAATATAGGCAACCTCAACCTCTTTCGATGCTAGGAATGAAATAACCTGAGGAGGTTGCAATCTCTCAGAAGTGAAGAATAAAACCAGGAGACGGAAGGAACTTACGTTATCCAGATAACTAACATAACCTAGTGAATAAATTCCAAAGGAAAACATGCACACTAATAAAAATAATGATCTAGTCATTGAATCAATAGCTAAAAATCTTAAGAATACCAGAGAATCACTACTGCTGCTGGTCTAGAAAGCTGAAAAATTAGTGTTACGTAACATCTGCCGACAGAGAGAAGCTATGAGCTGCCAGAAAATTCAAAGAAAATACCGCACGAAATCAAATTTACAAAATTAAAAAAATTGTATGCACTAGCGTGATTGGTTAAAATGCTGTCATTTGTCTGAGAAAGCGTTTACTGTCAAGATATTCATCACGAGAAACTCCAAATTTGAGGAAAACGAAAAATAGGATGAAACGTAGGTCTCCCATACTGACAAGGATAATTCTAAAATACAGATTCGATAATCACAAGAGAAAGGTTAAAGATGCAAATGCCATGTAACACATTTTGGACTACATCTTTAATGATTTCGAATTCTAAAGTTCAGTGAATAACATTACCATACTAACAGAGAAGCATATGAGAAGAGTTAACAGTGTATAACCAATAATTTAGCATTGGAATCTGTCAATTTAGTTAGCCCTGCTATAAGCAAATACATTTTCTACGATCCATACTAACAGAAAACGGGCAAATTTTGCACGGAATACTACAAGAATTGCATACTTACTCTCAGCGACTAGTTATAATTACCACAGGAAAAAATCCGGACTTCTGCTTTAATACTAGTAAAATATTTTACAATCCTGGAAAAAAATGTTGTCCGTTCAAAGGGAACAAAGGTATAGCCCCTGGCAATCTAGCAACTCGTCTTGTATTAATTAGGCCACCAATGATGTTGGTAAACCAAATTCTATTTTCAATTGCATACAAACATACAATGTTCCCTCATCCAGATCTTATCTGCCTTAGGCTTTTACCTTGGAAACCAAAAGTGCTTACAGACCCACCGTTAATGTTTATGAAAATATTTCGTTAATTCAACGTTATTTAATTCTAAATCTTTTCCCCAGCAAGTCTGTCTTTTAAATGGCAGGTACTCAAGATTGTTTCCTCAAAAGCAAATAACCCAATCCATACGTAGTTTATCATTAAATGAAAATGTTGTTTTCACTAATTACTGTAGTTTCTAGATCTGGGAATTTGTAACTCCCCCTTTAAGGAACTTAATTCTTAAAAGCATCCGATGACTGAATAAATAAGACAGTTTACTTAGCTACTGCTTTTTATAAATCCACAATTTGATTGTTAAATTCAAGCGAAGACCATTGAATAACGAAAACGCCAATTTACCAAATCGCTCAAATAATAATAGATATCATCATTCCTTGTATATACTTGTAAAATTCGATCAAACAGCTGTGAAGAAACTTTCCTTTGAAATTACGTTCCCAATGACAGCTAGAACTTGTGCTGCATGAATATAGACAAATGCAAGTAGCCACGAATAGTTTAAGTCCAATAAAATCTATTACTTCAAAAATTCGCTTACATGTTTGCCGTTTACATAGAACGTAAATCAGCCCGATCAAAAAATGAAATGAAAATCATATGCTTCAAAAGGGTTCAAAGACACCTTTGAGGTCAAATCTTCGCCACATCCTCGCTCCCCCAAAAAGGAAGGGCTGACCGATTTGGTAATGGGAACTGGTCAAGGGCACCGCAAGTAGTGAGGGCACTTGCCAACTTTCTCTCGGGCAGCATTAAAGGATTCCTCATCGGTGGTGCACCCTGGGTACCAAGTGCTTTACAATCATCATTATTATTACAGGGCCATCTTCATTCAAGTTATATAGTATGAGCACAAATTTTGGAATCATGATGAGCGCTATCTGAAAAGCTAGTTTTCTATCTAACGACAAGTTAACAAGTCTATATTTATTGCAAAGCAAACCTAAAACAAAAACAAAGTAACTTTCAATCATAACGACTTTCAGCCGCCAGGCGGCGAGAGAGAGAGAGAGAGAGAGAGAGAGAGAGAGAAGAGAGAGAGAGAGAGAGGAGAGAGAGACTTTGCTCCCTGACAGTCCCACTGAAGGAGCAATGCCAGACAATGGAAGCCAGTCAATACGGCAATGCAGCAATCTCAAAACGATTCGGATAAGCATAGAAATGTGACACCTTAAACGTGTCTAATAGAAGCCGAATCCACAACTGACAAGGTGTAAACTACCATCGGTATCAACATGCACGGGTGGAAAACGTTCTTAAAGATGACAGTTCAACTAGCAACATGACGGTTTGGAAAATGTTTCAAAATGCACACATCAATGTAACAGGACATTTCAATACTTCAATCCCAAAAAGGTCTCACTCTGTTTTATTTATAATCTAATACATTTCGAGACCTTATTGGAACTTCCGTTACGAGAAGGCAACGAAAAATCGTCTAGAATTATAATGAAATAATAGCAGTTACTAGTCAACACAGAGAATTAATTCTACTACAACTGACTTTGCCACAGAACATGTAGCAAGTCATGTCTGGGCATGACACCACATTTTTTTTCTTTTTTGTCATTACAACTGTTGGTCAGGCTACCAGGACCAACAAAAGGATGGGGGACCAATGTACTAAGGGCAATACTGCTCAACTCGGGCGTAATTGTGTTAATAAACCAGTTTCAGTTTCCAAGCCAGAAGCTTAGTGCTTAGTAAACACGATAAACAAGAAGAAAACCTTATCAAGTGAACCCCTCGGCATTAAAGCAACAGACGAGCAGGTACACCCACAGCTGCTAACGTTGCCTCTCTTTCAAGCAGAGTTGTAGTATTGATTGCCCAGACACACCACTCCAGTTCCGGGGTCCGTGGTACGGTAAAAGTGTCTCACGATTTGACTCATGAGGTTACTGGAATAAGTGGGCTAAGTAGAGGAAAATGGAGATTTCTAAGTAATCCAAGTTTTAAGCGTACGATAGCAACATTTCATCAAGTCTCACAAGGATGGTCCATTAGGTAGTGATGTGAGAGGCTTGCGTCCACGAGACATCTTAAAAGAAAGCTCATATACTATGCTATGCTTTTTAGAGAGAGAGAGAGAGAGAGAGAGAGAGAGGAGAGAGAGAGAGAGAGAGAGAGAGAGAGAGAGAGAGAGAGAGAGTCCATCCCAAGAAAAAGAGCAGCATCCACCCACTGCAACTGTTGAAAATGAACACCTAAAGCTGCAAATATACGGATGTCGACTCTGGTTTTATTTAAATCTTTATAAAGAGCATTTTTTTTCACTGACTTTTACTCACTGACATGGGCTTCATTTGAAAAATACTGAGTATATTTTTTAATCCTGTCACCTTCCCCTAGGTCACGGAAAACGAAATCTGCACCGAGCACGTGCCTCTTCAAGATATTTAAATTCAAGGCGGCCATATTTTCCTGCAATATGGCACACTTCGAGATAAGCAGAACTTGTCCCTATAACCGCATACGTTGAAACATTAAAACTATCTTTAAAGGAAACTTTCTGCCATCCTTCCCTAAATAGGTAAGATTCAATTTTTTCTATCAAAATCTTTTGAAGTCTCAATATCACCGGGTTCACGCGAACTTCTGCATTTCAATGACACTTTTGGTACAAACGCTTTTAAACGTTGTGGAATTAAATAAACCTGTTTAAACTTGACTATTTCTTGTTATACTCTTACGTAAACATATTCAACAGGCAAGTTAACAACTGGTAGCTCAGTGTCAGTTGATAGAGCCGTCAATGCACCTCATGTGGTGCACCTTCGGTATTACTATGAAGGGTGTTTCCATCAGCCCCATTCTTATTTTCTTCATTTCTTGCTGTTCAAGCTATTACTTCTTCGTATAAATATGGGATTATCTCCTAGTTGCAACTTTTGACCCTCATACCTCATCTCCCTAATTGTCTGGATCTCTATCTTACTCTCCGTCTCCTATTTTTAATGTCTTAAACGGTGAATGGCTTTAAGTGCCCCAGTCTGTTTTAGTCAAAATCTCAAGAAATGGAAGCAAATTGCGTGCAGAGGATTAGGTGAGAAAAAGTTGATACTCCGTGTATCGATGCAATACTTTATGAAAGGCAAAACTCATACTGTATTCCAAGCATTACTAGTCGTCTGAACGACGAAAGTTCAGCGACAGTATAGATTTACCTTACAAAACGTGACACGCAAACCAATTATATTCAGGTTTCGTCTTGCAATTTGCCTACGCAGGTACGAATGTTTCAGTTTCAGCAAACTTGATCAATTTTAAGAGTACAAAAGACTTTATATAACCTTTTAATTATGATATGCATCATTTCGGGTAAACATCAATCAAGCTCGAAAAAATTTAACTAAACTGTAAACTAAATTTCTAACATCTAGCAACTGTAGCCAACGGACGATATTGTACTGCCTCACGGTATTTTCCGGTTACTGTTCTTTCACGATTACTTCAAGGATACCCGAGGCAGGTGATGCAGGGCCAACGTCTCCTTAAGCTGCGTAAATCAGGTTACAAAGACCTATTCGTGTTTCTTTGCACATAACTTTCAGGTTACTTTCGTACCTGCTCCCGTATAAACTGCATTTTACGAAGTCCTAAGTGAAGTCGAAAACTCAATACCTTTTTATAGTTTTCAGGTAGATATTTCTATACATACAGCGGCTATGTTAAACCCCGCACCTGTTAAATTTACTCAAAATACGAGTCCGGCTAAAACGGGCGAAGAGAACCCAAGTAAGTGAAGACACCAGAACCAGTGTAGCCAGGGGCAGTGACCAGGGCAGGGGAGGGAAGAGCGGAGGTGGCAAAGCCATTGACGTACTGCCTTAGTAACGTACATCACCAATACAAACAAAGCCCATTTTCACGTCACGTACTACGTCTCTGTAACTGGGGGTTCATTCACCTATATGACATATAGGTGACATGGGAATGAACAATTTAATACATCAGGGCCAATAGGAAATACACCAATCAGGTTTAGGTTAAATTTTAACTAACTTGCACAACACAGGATACCTCGTTGGACCAAAAAGCTTGCTTCAAAACTCAACTTCCATACTTCACACTCCCAGCAGTTCAGGTCAAAGAAATAAAGCTCTTTTCCCCGGTTTATTTAATATAATGGTGTATTCGCACTTGAAAAATCAATAATTTTGAAAACTAAAATTCCTAACGTGCAAATGAACCTAGTCTATTCCGGCACCTTGTGTCGGAGAGTTTATTTAAATTCTTTAAACCCGTTATGTTGAGGTAAAATTAGGATACACATGTGAAACCCTTGAGAGAGAGAGAGAGAGAGAGAGAGAGAGAGAGAGAGAGAGAGAGAGAGAGAGAGAGAGAGAGAGAGAGAATATCTGTAAAATCAAGGGGTGGAATCATTCCTATGCAAGTTATATCAAGCAAACTGAAGAGGATTTTCCATTTTTACAAAAGCGATTCAGTCCACCGTTCAACCTCAATCAAGAGTAACACAAATTCATTCTTAATGAATATACTTGGTCTGTATACACAGACTGCTTAAAAAACAACTTAAGCCCAACAAGTTTCCAGATGAATAACACTGCCGTCCTGTAATTTACGGTGCCATATTGAAACAATACACAAGACTGTCTTAGCTACCAGTAAACATCTTTGTTGTTCGACCCTGCCGATCCAGAACCAAATGGTGAGAGCGCTGACATTTTCAAGTAGTGACTTATGGATAAACTGGTTTTGTCTCTTCGTCCACTTCGAGAATCGATAACTGCGAACGTCGCTCGTCGAGATCTAGCTGAACCTCGCTCATGTCCACACTACCAGGTACCCTTTTTTGGTGGAATGCTCGACTTCTCTTCAGTTTTATTATTCGACACCTATCGTCCTCAGAGTTACCCAGTTTTGCACAAACTTAGGCACTTCGCCCTCGCCCCTTCTGGTTCGAGACAATTCTTACACTATTTGCGGCACTCAGACTCGCATGAACTTAATATACCCAAATTGAGTTAAAGCTTATTATTCCCTGTTATGAAGCAATCCACAGTTAGCAAATGCAGTTTCCCAACTTCGAATAATGTTTTGTTACAATCACCACTACATTGCTTCAACGTATCAACAATATCACCTGTGGCAACAAGTGACATTTTCACAGACGCTTAGTTGTACAACGGTGTTTTCAATCCTACTTTCTATCTGGAGGCTGTACGGAAGAATTTATATTGACCTACAACATAAATTCCTTAAAATGTCATTGCACAACTTTCATTATTCCTTTCAGACAAGTTTTATTAGACAACCCCAGAGAAAACTGGAAAATCAAAATACATCATTCTTCGGGATAGGCCTTTCACTCTTTTGGAGGCTGTACCACTTTCAACCTCCATTTAGCATCTGTTCGACATCTGTCAGGAAAAATATTAACCCAAAAGTCCTTTCGTAAATGTTGTAAACACAAATGAAAAGCAACACATTCCTAACTTTGACACAAGATTTTATAAGGCCTTCTTATTTAATCAGCTTCTCTATAAAGGCCAAAAATTCAAAATAAGTAACAGATACCATTTGGTGCCAAGAAAGCAAACTCTCAACCTTAAGTGACAAACATATTCGCGGAAGGAGCATGAATTATTCACGCAGCCAAGTGAGTCACAAAGTACTCACTCAATAGCGAGGTCAATGACCAAACCACGAGCGAATTCTGTTCATTTCTGCACTGAATGCAACATGCATTGCATTTCTTATGAAAAAGCAAGTGTAAGTAAGTAATGTACTCAGAATTTTTACTAAAATTCGTTTTACGAAATTGAATGAATCTAAAAGGTGGGATGAAGATTCCTCATCGTGGCCGTCGTTTTCGTACGTGACTTAATGCGGAGCACCGACCACTCACGTCTGCTATTCTCTCTCTCTCTCTCTCTCTCCATATTGCTACCACGCTCAGCAGTCTATTAACTACTAATCAGATCAAGCTTTGTTCGTCTCAGGATCGAACGGGTCTACTCGGTTTACAGAGAGAGAGAGAGAGAGAGAGAGAGAGAGATACTAATCAAACCACCAGTGGCAAATTTACTACGCTTACAGAAGTGATTTTAATAAATCTACCATATAGACTGAAGGCTGCATTACTTAATGATCAGATACTTCACGAATTACATAAAGGAATCGCCCAAACCTTAAGCACGGGTCCATCTAAAATACTGTGATGCTCATAACACTAATTCTCTAATGGCTCATCTTGGACACCCAAGAGAGAGAGAGAGAGAGAGAGAGAGAGACTGCAATCAGTTATCGCAGGTAGCATTTAAAATACGCCGAGTCATGTAAAAATTGCGCTTGGTTATGGAAGCAAGGTCATTTCTCGGTGAAAGGTCCCCAGAGCGTCATGTCATCTGAACTCGCATATCCCTTTGGCCCTCTCACCACAGCTGGTCAACACTTGCGGGTTTCAAAAATCTAAACGAAACATTTAGCATTAAACTCACTCTCTCTCTCTTTCGCAGAAACACCGAAAGCACACTTCAAGAATAAATCTCTCAAAATCTTTATAATGGAGGAATTAGGAGTTAAGGGTGCACTATGACCTACGTATTTGATTAATTACTTCCCAGACTGGAAGTCTGCTCTTTTATTCTCTTTACAAGTTTGGGAAAACGATATCTACTCAAGATCTTTCCCCAACAAGTGGAATTTTTTTAATGACTCAACATTCCGCAGGTTTAAGTGAATGCAAATTGACACGTTTGTTACTAACAACAGCACCCTCCAAATACTCGAAACTTTTGATTGAAGGTTAAATCGATAATATAGCCATTTTAAACAAGGTTGCTTGACATGACTACAGGGAGGAAATACCTCAAACTGAGAAGTCTCTTAAACCACACCTAAACCATCCACCAACCGCCGCCCATTATCTGAACTCCACCCTCTCCAGGGCCTTATCTTGAGGTACTTCTGGCGAGAGAACAGAGGCCTTCTCATGATGTCCGACCTCATTCTTCCCCCCTCAGTTTGTTTGTTTGTTTGTTAACATCTGATTTCGCAACAACGCAGTGGTATCCTTAGGTGAAGCATTCTTTTCTTTACAGGCGAAAAGATCACAGCTATTCGTGACCACTCAATTCTGACCATAGATTAAGTACAATACATTTGAATGTCAGCGTCTTTTATCTCCCTACACAGGTTTAGTTTCACGAGGACATTACCTGCTGTAATATACCAACACATAGCCAGTTGATTAGTTTAGTACACAAACATATTCGTGGTACACAAACAGCAGCATATTTATATCACACAAATCCGTATCATTACCCATTAGCATTTACAGCACTCACGCTACAAAACAGTTAAATGCAACAAAGAATAATTCAGGTAAGATATGCGAAAATATGGAATCTTAAAATATTGAACTCTAAGCCTTATAAATTGAAACCACTAGGATTTAAAGCTCGACGGGTACATAACGCCCCAAATGAGTTACATTCAGTCACGATTTGCCTTTCACTTGTACCATGGAAGACACTTCAAGGCTACTTACTCTCTCTGTCTAATGTATACACTTGCATTTTTGAGGCTGCACACCTGAATTTTTATGCAAAAAGCAATAGCTACACTGGGTATAATTCAAGTTAATACATAGTCGCTATTTATTCAGCAAGAGGCTATGGCCTGTTTATAAACGCAAATATTAATAGTAGAAGGCTACTTCATCGGTTATTCTAACCGAATTATTGGAAATTTAATACATACGGAACATGTAAAATAATCTCCCATTTTTAAGTTCAAAACTAGATTGCCTTTTGCTATGGGCACCCTTTGATTAGACCTGGCCAAATCAGATCAGCCAGTAGGAACAACAAAGAGGGCGGCGGTTATCATGGGCGTCGCACGGGGGCGTTGCCCACCTCTTACATATTTGGTACAACACGATACGTGTTGCTGACTGATGCCCCTCTGGCACTTCCTTATAGTTTGTGTCCACCCTTTTGCCTAAATCTCAAAACTACATTCCATGCATTACGGCGGCCCCCCACCCCATTTTTGTTTTGTTTTGTTTTACCTTCAGAAAAGCACCAGCTCATCAAAATGAGTCGACTAACAGATTCAGAATTTTCATGTGTTAATCTCACACGAATGAAAATATCTGAATGAGACACAAAGCAGTAAGAAGACTCTAGGTCCGATAAAGCATTTTGTTCCCTAATGGTCTACTACTTTTACATTAATTACGGTCAGTACATCAAACCAGCAAAGCAGTCTCGATGTACTGAAAAACTTAACGACGCATTATGTAAATGATGTACGGGTGCCCTATGGTGTAAGGAAAAAAAAAAAACACCTCATAGGTTGGCCTTTCAAATCTTTAAAGCTATAACACAGTAGAGGCAAAATTCGATACAGATTAGCGTCAGCATTTCATTGAAAACCAGCACTTTTAGAATTATACTTAATAATTATCACAGTTGCGATGCCGAAATTTTATTTTCACACTACTACAAAGTTTGAGCTTCAATTGGAAGACAATAAAGGCCATAAAACTGGCACAGCCGTCAAAAACGAAACTAATCCTCCTGTTAAAATTCCAGCTACTGATAACAAATACCTTTTATACTTAAAAGTTTAGACCTGTTGCCTCCTTGTTAAGCCAAATAAAAGATTGATAACTTGACTCAAATCTGCTTTTATTTGTACTTCAAAATACTACACTTGAACTCAAGAAAAATTATGACTACTCTCCTCGTAAACGTCAATGCTAATTGACTCTCCATATACAACTATGTACTTGAAAGGTCTTCTTTTCCACAGGGACTATACCTCAAGGGAGCCTAACAGCTGAATCGACTTACGCACTTGACTTTTCATTCACCTGCCCAACATAACCTTCCAACCAGGCTTTTTCACAAACAAAAACAGAAGCCAGTTGTCTCAAGTACTATTTACCCCTTCCAAGAAACCTTAGGAAAAACGCTGACTATCGCCTCATCGAGCGCAAAGTATGCTCCTAGTATTACAATTTCCTTTCGCCTTACCCAACCGGAGGACTGACAGCTCTAGATTTAAGCATGGGGATCACATGAATTTTTACCACTAACCACCTTTTCAATGACGAAAGATTAATAACGATAAGGCAGGACACACTTAAGAAGAAATTGAGGTCCCATAGTCATTAGTACCACGAGCGTCCTAGACACACAGAGAGAGAGAGAGAGAGAGAGAGAGAGAGAGAGAGAGAGAGAGAGAGAGAGAGAGAGAGAGAGACGCATAACTAATCTAGCAGTAAATGGAAAGGAAGTGGAAGAGGAGGGGAAAGGGCATATGATTTACAGTTATTCGAGAACTATGGCGACCCTAACGATTCCCGATCTTCATATTCATAATACTCGTACCTTCTTTCACAACATGCAAATCTGAATACCGTCGAAGGCTTGGCAATGCGTCATCGCTGAACCAATACTGGATTGATTATTAAAAAGAACAAAAAAGAAAATCAAACCTAGCTAGCGTGCAGTAGCGATTTGAAAAGGTTAACCTACGACACTTTACAAGATTGATGAGGCGACAACCTTTATATTGTACGTCAGAAGGAAAAATACTTTATTTAAGTTCATGCTTACATATTGATACCATTATTAACATTTGCTTCATTGAACCTTAATGCTCCGAAGCTCCGCAACCGCACACTAAAAAAAAAAAAAAAGAAAAAAACACAAAACTCTAAACTGTTGACTGATAACTGGCTAACGCAAGGCAAACAAATCCATAATGCAAGGCCTTGAATGGTTACAGGAAGAAATGAAAAGCTCCGCAACCGCCCAACTTCCTACGAATTCCGGAGAGCCTTGTGTACAGACAGGAGAGGATCGCTAACAGATGCACGAGGCCAAACACCATCCTAAAGAGATCAACATCCCCAGTGTCGGGCTGGAGGTCTGCAGAGGTGGTAGAGACCCAGAGAATCATTTTTGCCAAATTTGGCCACAGTCTGGGCCAAACCAGTACTGCCTGTCTCGGAGGAGGACAAAAACCCTGGCCAGCTCCTGGCGGCAACCCGAAGTGACAGGTAAAGGAGGATGCCATCGACGCATTAAATAAAAAGGTGCTGAGCTTTATCGATGTTTCTTATTAGCAAAACAGGCAACACCAAGGAAATAGCATTGTGGCACCCAAGACCGAAGGCAGATGATTATGAACAACTTCCCATACTTTAGGGAAATATCACAACTCTCCGTATTTCATGGGTAAATCACTGCTTACAAGACCACTTTTGTTCATTTATACAATTCACAATGTAAGTTGCTGAATCATAAAAATTTTAAAGGTATAGCACACAATGACGTAGCCCGACATGTATCTTGGAGTAACCTACCGAATCAAAGGACATCACGAGTGTCATTAGTGAACACTGCATGCCGAACTGGTATTAATACTGAACAAGCTCCAACATCTTAATTGTCGAGTAACCTAATAACATTAGAATCACGACCAAACCAGGTTACTAGACTGTTTTAACTACTTTTAGAAAAGAAGAATTATCCTTGATGATTCTTACTGGATATCAAAAGGTTGTCGACCACTGATTTTAGATATAAAAAAATTGTTTACCATCACTTGACCAATATTTAACTGACCAGCAATGCTTCTTAGATATCCAAAACACTGATGACTGTCAAAGCTGCTTCTATGTAAAGGACTACTGATCACCTAAGCTTTAGAATGAAAAAATGTGAACCACCGCTTTTTTTTTCTTGGTGGGGGGGAGGGAGGATGTGAATATTTCAGCTAAAAATGCTTCTAATGTATTGACAAAGTCACCCGCAGATGTCTATTGCATCTTAAAAAACTGTTGCCAATTACGCTTGTCACCTAAATTTTCTTCTTTGAAAAACAAAAACTAAACAAACTAAAAACTATCACCTAAAAAACGTCGAGCACCATACTTTTAAAAATTGTTGACCACGGATGTTTTCTGAATAATTTAAATAAATGTTTCTAGTTAATTGACTTCGTATGCATGTCACATTAACAATTTTGACCATTGACACTTCAAGGATTTAAAAATACTGACCCCTATTGATTGGATATCTAAGAATGACGTTTCTTTGATATAATATAAAAATTGGCGATTACCTGTGCGCCTCTTGGAGGCGTCAAAATGTGACCACCAATACTACTTGTTTATCTCGAGCATTTTTACCAGAGATGCTTCTGTGATCGACAACTATTCGCCACTATTGCGTTTTACATATCTAATATTGTTGGCCACGAATGTTTCTTACACTGAGGTTTACTGACGTCATTAAGTCCGATCGAAATCATGTATTAGTGTAAATAATATTCTTGCAATACAAACCCATCAAGGCAAATACTATTAATACAAGATTCCCATTAGCTAAAAAAAAAATCTGTAGTTATCCACCTGCATATTTATAAAGTTAAAATTTACAACAGCCAAGCACAAAACAAAACCTTTTTGACCTCTTGAAAAATGTTCAGGTTAACGACCTACTGAACCACTCAGTAACAATGACAAAATGCATCTGTAACGCTCAACCCAAATTAAAAAGATTCTCTCTGCTCTCAAATAGGGAATACTACAAATAATAAAACTTGTTACTTACTATTGACTAGACAAAAACTGGCAAACTCAAGCACACAATGCATTTGGCCAACACAAACACCCGGTACGAAATCCTCCACTATCAATGGTCAAGAAGCCATATGCTAGGGGGTGGGGAGGAATACAGACAGAAAACTTTTTTTGTTTTACGTTACATGGAACCAGTGGTTATTCAGCAACGGGACCAACGGCTTTACGTGACTTCCGAACCACGTCGAGAGTGAACTTCTATCACCAGAAATACACATCTCACTCCTAATGGAATGCCCAAGAATCGAACTCGCGGCCACCGAGGTGGCAGGTCAAGACCATACCGATTACGCCACAGACGCTCACAGAAAACTTGTGAATTACAATGGATAAGTATTTATCGAGTCAGTAAAAACTTGATCAAGAGAGAGAGAGAGAGAGAGAGAGAGAGAGAGAGAGAGAGAGAGAGAGAGAGAGAGAGAAAGCAACCACACCTCACACGTGACGAAACGAACTGGATGTGGCTGTGCGTTGAAGGAGGACAAATGACCTTGTGAGAGTCCTCTTTCACGAGGCATGTTTACAGACAGGTAAAAACCGCTGTTCCTAGGGGGGAATTCTTAAACAAAAAACAAAGAAATCTGTGACTCATCATGGCAGGTGGCTTTTTTCTTCCTAACTACAGTACCCCTTTTCTCGATGACTGAACTACAATTCCAATCAGACACCAGCACGGCAGTTACATAATATCTGCCCAGCCATCCATAGGATACTAAACAATTTACCAACAAGAGAGCGTTCACACTCCATGAAATATTTTTAAAGCAAAATACGAATCTGTGAACACTTAACACAATAAAAAAAACTAAGTCATTAAACTTTAGAGATTTTACGTGCGCAGAAAGTCATCGTACGGGTAGGTTCCTATCACCGTTCACAAACAAACTTGAATGAGCTTCGGGCTACCATTACTAACCAAGGCTGTGCCTGCTCTCAAAAACTGGAAATCATATTTAGTATTTAACTGTCCACAAGACATGTATTAGAATTACTGGGCAAAGATATGCAATTTACCAAAACTGGAATTAACTGGCATTCATGAATAATATACAGTACAGTATATGCAATGTACAATACATTAAAACTTTACATGGATTTCCTTGTGAAAGTTCTCCTAGGATACAAATTTGTTTGATAAAATGGCCTACGCAATGCCGTTTTTGATTTAACCACTAACCTCAAAGTTAGTTTGGCCTCGACCTCAGCTTTGTCACTGGAGTATGAATGTTATATATGACGTATAGATATCACACACCACTCAAGTCATAACCTCTAACATCTTAGTATGGCATTTACCACTGTACATGTTTTGTGTATATCATATATATAACAGCCTTTAATTATTTGACCTCAGACCTCTTAAATTTGACAATGACCCTTCGATCGCTACAATGTATTGAATTACCACAACCTATAGATGAAATATTCCAAGAGCAATCATTGAAAGGGGGTAAAAATCGCGATAAAAAAAATTGCAGACTTAAAGCCATAATAAAGATGCCATGGAAAAAGATTAATTACTATTGTCCTAGGGAAAGTAAACTAAGCGCATGATAAAATTAAAACAAAACACTAAAAATAATCTCTGCATGACGAAAAAACAAGTCGATTCAGATCGATGGCGCCGCTCCTCGGAACAATTCTCATAAGGCTTCATTACGGGTAACAATGTCCCAAGAACATGCTGTAATATAACGTATCAAATGTATTGTCATTACCCTTCCAGAGAGAGAGAGAGAGAGAGAGAGAGAGAGAGAGAGAGAGAGAGAGAGAGAGAGAGAGAGAGAGAGAGAGAGAGAGAGAGAGAGAGATTTTTTGTTCTCGGATCCTGAAATGTCAAATATCTCCGAATTCCTCAACGGTCACCTTGATAGCATTTTAAGTTGACGGCCGCAAGGCTTTGAGAAAACACTTAATCTCTAATTCTGAGTTCTTTACCACTGCCGAACAACTACACTATTTCTTACTAAAATGACTATTACATAGTCAATGAATAAATCAATCGATAAAAGCAGAAGCTACGCCAGAGTATCCGTTAGTCAAACCATACATATCTGTGAACATCAGCTATGACCCATGCTGGAATGCCGTGTCGGTTGGGAGGGACAAGGCTTCAATCTTCCTATATTAGGAGAGGCAAGGCTACCTACCGTCCAGGTAACAGCTTTAGGTGGGTGATTCCAGTAGTTACGGAAATTTAGCTGATGTATTACTGGCTGATTCTAAATCGTACACTCGTTGTAGCATATGCCTTTTGACATTAACTAAATTGATAATGTTGAACTCTCGAGACTGCTTTCCAAAGCATTGTTAATGGGGACAAACACGTGAAATACTGATACGAATACAGAACGTCTAAAACTGGGCACAAGAGCAACTCATACAAATAACGCCGGTCGTAGAATGTAACACTAAAAATCAGACTATTTGGCGACAGACCCCTTAACCGTCAACCAAATTAACCTATCCTTGCAGTAAGGTAAAGTTGAAATGTCGGATTCTATGGTCACTTGTTTCAGGGCCGAAAAAGCCGGAAGCAAAACCAGAGTAGCAACCACTCCAGATCACCGAGCAAAAATCAGGCCACTCGCCACATTAACCTACGCCCACTATCAGCTGACCTAGAACACCTTAGCTTTGTTGCTAAACGCAAATAGGTGCATCCGAGGAAAACGTGAGTTAAGAAGCGTATTTCATGAACTTAAACCGTGAGAGCTACGCGATTGCAACATTTTTACAATCACTGCATTTTATTCACTCTCACATCATCTGTCACAAAAACAGTGGGAACCTCACATTTACGATAGGATGGTTATTACATCTTTGTTATTTTAGAGGTTCTCCTATTGGCACCAACAGTATTAGGTCACGTTAGGGAGGGTTATCTACAGTACGTTATTTTAAAGGTCTTGCATACCTAATGATCTACTGTAATATGTATATCGGTCAGATCACTGTTGCAGTTCCGCTAGGCTGGAGAGTAGATCCTATAGGCTAATCTTTTTTCGTGGCATATAATGCGAGCAGGTTGCATTCATTTTTGGGAAATGAACAGGAGACTGCACGTCTGTGATCACAGTTGCTTACTTAAACTAGAGATTTATTATTATGGTTTGGTTACGTCATACTCTGTTGCACAAAGAATTCCAGAATCCGGAGGGGTGGTCGTCTTTTAGAAGTTTGAAGAGTTCAAAGGCGATATAACAGAATACCTAAAAGCGCCTTCCGGGTCGCCATTTATCTTGACAATTGGCCGCTCATCAAAGCCGGTGAGCTTTTTGGATGAAAAATAATCTGATGTAAAAAGCACCAATACCAAAATTTTATTTCCATCGTAAAGACATGTGATGAAAGGAACAATTATAATGAAAAACAAAGGTAGCACCAAAATAACTAAATGCTCTAGAGCCCCTACATACTTGAACGTTGTGACTTCCAATGATTTTTACTAAGTGGAAGCCTCGTAAATAAACAAAAAACTGAAATGCTTCTTTAACATTTCCTTTTTTTCAATTAATCTCACGGTTCGATTAAAAAATACACGTACGTTCCAAAAAATCTAAATATGGCACTGCAGACCAGCCCATGTTTTGTACATACATCCACACACTGTTGATTTAGGATTTCAGACTTCACCTTTGAGATTATCGGAGAAGTCAGCCGTTGATTGTAGACCGAAATTTCCGAAAACCTTAAAAGATTAGATAGCTCGCGCTCTCACCTTTTGGAAGAGGAGTATATAAATTAAGCAGCAGCTCAGGTACGTCCATGTTATCATTTTTAATTGATCTAAGATACAATTACACGTTTCCAAATTAACTTTCTCCTTTCAATTCGGCAAACTGTTTCGCCTCCTAATAAGGTAGCAAATAACTCATTAGAAAAAAATCCAGGTATACCACTTCAAGGCCAACTGGATATAAAAACGGTCCAATTTTCTTCAAGTTGATCATTTGAAGTAAAAAACCATCCTCAACCTCATATAGTTAGAGGCGTATAATAAAAAGCGCCTGCCACGGCCCAATCTCGTACTCCTCAAGTGTGGCTTCCTTGACTGGCCAGTTCTAGCTGCATTCCCAAGTCTTGGGCGGATGTTCCTTTTATTGCGACTTGAGGCATCGAAAAAAAAATAAATAAATATACACCTTATATAATTTCAAGACAATACTATGAACGAAGTTGCAGTTATGCACTTTCAATCTAATAAAAAAAACCGGTCTTGCAGTGACATTTCTCGATTAAGCACCAATTAAGATCGTAGCCTTTCATCTACGTATATTCAGTTGAAAAACGGCATTGACAATAAAGAAAAACCTCAAGGTTTCAGCAGCACGGCACAGGATTTTGCGGTTAAGTGATATTCATCACTTTATAGTCACAGTAACATTTAATACTCAGGCGAACCGTTATTTAATTACAGGATTCTACTTCATCTCCTACCACTCTGAAGAATATCTTGTATGAACATATATACATAAAAAATATATATATATCATATATATATATATATATATATATATATATATATATATATATATATATATATATATAATATAATGTATATGTATAGATATATATATATACATAACGCTATAATTCTCAGAACCATGCCGCTGATTGAAAACACACCTAATTATTCAAATAATGACTACTGCAAGAGAATCGGTCGTTATATGTCTGCAGAAAATAAGAGAACTCTCACCACTACTTTTATATTTATCAATATTTCAACGTAGCGCCACTGGGTACGGGTATTGTGTACAAGAAGAATGACAAAAGGGAACGAAATCTATCCCCCGAAAGCAATACAATACGTTGCTGATAATACGATGGAATGCAACAAAAAATAAAGAGGAACCAGTAATATGACCTCTTCAGAGAGGCGGCTGAAGGCATACGAACAGAATTACCCGAATTATGAGGCCACACTATACCAGACCAAGAAGTCCTGGGCAATAGTCCAACTGCCCAACCCTATAGTAACTGTAAAAAGTAGCATTTAGGGGAACCGCCTTCATCGTTGGACCTTATGTTTTCATGTTTATCAGTGAATACTCTTAAGCAAATAGATAGGGCCCTTCGACAAAACCAATTCTAATAAGGCTTGTATTAGTTCAAATTACCAAGATTCATTTTTATTGTATCCATAATATTATGTTGAAAAATTATGCCCATGTCCAACGGCTTCCTACGAGGTTTCTTTTATGAAGCCTGAGCAAACTAAGTGCGAATACATTCATTCGTAACGTGCATGCAAAAGAATGTATATTGCTTTGCACTATTAAAACTTTCATACTAACTGCATCTAAATGCTCTTAAAGTCTTCAACACATTCCTGCTAGATGACAACTAGAACCCAAATTACTCGCCTAAACTGTTGACATTAACGTATCCCATCTCCTTTGATAAACCCAGAAAAATAACACTAAAAAACAGAGAAAAAAACATTCAAAAGCTAAAAACCAAACTATCAAAATAAATACCATGACAAAATAACCTCACCCACTCTTAGAAAGTAAGATAGAAACGTCAAATCGACCAGTTTGTGCTGCAGTGCAACTACAGCTTTTTTTGTTAAATCGCTTTCTTCAGTCCACAACTGATCAGTTACCAGTTCCCCATGAAGCAGATTATGGAAATTAAATATTGTTTATCTAATATACAAATGCTACTGTAAAATGATAATTGATACTTTTATGTCAGGATATTGTAAAATTTTGACAGTAAATTTCAAGTTAAATATATAAACCTAAACCTCCAATTGAAACTATTTGTTTATACAGAAATAACTTCAAGCTACTCAAGGAAGAGGCCACGCACGCCGCCCCCCTCCCCCATCTGGGGACACTATCCCATCAACCTCATTTGCATTAATCCTATGACCTCCGGCGCCGACACACACTACCACCGCCAGGTGTCTGTCAAACCAGTTCAGTAACCCGATAGCGCCCCTGCTTGCAATAAAAGAAAAGCCCTCTTGAACCACCTACCTATGTCTTCATTGCAGTTACAACAAAGCATATTCGCAATGAATAAGCCATTACACTCTACTATATACTATAATATATATATATATATATAGGATATATATATATATATATATGATATATATATATATATATATTGATGGAACCGTACCTATGTCAGCCTTTCTTCTTTCCTTCACTCAATCTCGTTTTTCCCAACCCCCTTTGGTGGTTTTATTCTCTATGCCATACACCACTCCTTGCCAATTCCATGACCCACCTTTGTTTTGTTTTTTTTCCACTCGAATTCTGCTTCAGGCTCAAGGGTAGCCCCTTTTCAACCACGTCCCGCTTTTTGATAACCAAACTCTTTTGTCTTAATCATCCGCATTACTACTTTTCATGTTCAACTTACAAATCCATCTAATTTCACTTCTTCAGCCACAATGATCAGCTATAGCTGTAAGTACAGTCACTCTCTTGCCACTGGACCCATACGTATTGTAGTATGTGGCTACTATGAATGTATGAAAATGCCCCTTTTTCTTGAGTGACTGGACAGGGTTTGAAAGGCGAGTCTGGAGGGAGGTTTACTCGGAATACAAGATAAAAAGGTGGACAACAGGACTGTCTGGTTAAGAGTTTATAGAAAGTCAAAACTTCTCTCAAGAAGTTTGACGGCCGAAGTCAAAACCTGTACATGATATGCTCCGACCTAGTACAAACTTGATAGAACTGAAAAGAGTATTGGAATTTATTTTAATTTCAATCTTACTTATATTTAAAAACAAAACAATTATTTAACAACCAACCAAAACAACTTACATTAAAGAATAGATCACTAATAAAACTGTGACATTGCCGTACATTACCTTTTCCTTAGACATGGCCAAAGATACATAATAATGTAAAGCACATCACAAAATGTTGACGTTGACGTTGACGTGTTCCAAAATTGTCGTTGTCTTGGAGTTAGAACGTTCAGTTTTGTTCAGGGTGAATTTCCTATTACAATGTAGATGCCGGCCTTGCTAATGAGAAACTCTTACTGTAACTGTTCGCCGTGGCTGTGGTAACCTCCGAGGTAATTTTACTTCTTACCTTTGACAGGTACATATTACGCACGCGCGAACTTAAGACCTATAGGCAATTACTAGTTTAAGTAATTTAATTCATAAGTTTAATTTTATTATTCATTTTACTTATCATAAACGCTAATAGTTATTATACTAAGTAGCATTAGTTATTTACTTTTAACTTATAAAGAAAAATAGAAACTTCGAGTGAAGCTAACGACCGAATGGCTATTCCCCACAGTCGGGACACAAATATCAAATCCTTTCTGATTTCAACACACTCCCACAAAGGATTGCGATTATAGAATTGCAATGAATATCTTCATTAACCAAACATTATTTATTAAGGCCACCTTAAATCTGGCTACTGCGTTAAACAATTATTTCCACAACGCTAAATAAAAGTATGGCCATGTTACTTTAGTATCATCCTCACGTTACTAAAAGTGTAGCATTTTAAACTTAAGTCTTCACTTTATTTTAAGTGTAGCATTTTATTTAAATTTTTACACCAATTTTAACTTAGCTTAGTTTACTATAGGCTATCTCCTAATTTTACTTTTTGTTTACATATTTAGTTATTTATTTATTACCTAGAAAGTAATTATTTGCAATGCCCTTAATCCTTGTTTAAAGTTAAAGAATAAAGCATTTAATAAAATATACCTCATACTGAAAAAGTTTCGAGTGTGTAGCATTTTAGTCAAAATAAAAACTTGATTATTAGTAATTACAGTAAATAATATACTGAAAAGCAGTATTTACAAATTATCTAAATTTTCCCTTCAGCATTCTTTCAAATCTTTCGTAGCCTTTCTCTTGGGTCTTTACAGACCTTTCGCCTTGTTCAACGTGAATAGATTCAGGTTATTTTATACTGCCTGTTTCTACCTCAATTTCCATTGAATTATCTGGTTTGCCTGTTTGTTTCTCTTATAGCATGTGTCACTGACAGTTCCATAGGATAAAGATTACAAAATAGAATGATATTCTATAGCCCCATTAGCTTGCTTTAGTTTCACTGACCTAATATTATTGTCAAATCCTAATATTAATTCTAATAACCGTTTACCCATCATCCAAAATGGTCTGGGCTTATTAATAGCTTTAATTAGGACAATGTCACCAACTTTAATTCTATTTTCCCATTTACTTGGTACAAATTTCTGCTATGTTCTCTCAGGCTTAAGAGATAATTTTCATACCATAATTTCTTAAAATTTTGTTTCAATAATTCTTCCTGTATTTCTACAGTTCTCTCTAAAGAAGGTTGACTAGAATCGTCCAACCAAACATCACCATCATCTTTTCTCAAAATGAGGGATGAATTACCATGCAATTTGATAAAGGAATTTGGAGTTATAAACTAAAATATTTTCTGAGCTTGATCTATATGTTAAAGGCCTGGAATTTGATCGCTAATTGAATATTAGAAAGGGTAGTAATAATTCAAAGTAGTTCGTAAGTTAATTTAGATTCTTCCTATTACTTTATAAAGACAATTCTTTAACACTCTAATCAATCTCTCCCAAGCAGAACCAACCCATGCTGGAATATAAAGGAATTTTAATGTGTTTGATATTACATTTCCTTAATTCAGATTGAAATTCCTGCGACTCCAAAGACCTTTCAAGGATACTTCCACCCTGAGAAAAGACGTTAGCGTTGTCACTGTACAGGTATTGTGGTATTGTGTACATAGTTGCTAAATCTTTGGAAAGCGAGAACAAAATTTTTAGTGGACAGTCTGGTAACAATTCAAAGTGCACAGCGCGCACGTTAAGACAAGTGAAAACTAATATGAACATTTTTGTGGGTCTTACCACTCAAACTCATCCCTAATCCCTAAACCCAAAAGGTGTCCTTGTGAAAATCAAATACCTACATGCTGAAAAAGGCTCGACTTAAATTCATGTGGTGTTTTAGGCAATATCTGTAAAACTTCGGGTATCTGTAAGCTAAGGCATTATATTTCCTACATATATTACAATACTCAGCTCAGTCTTTACAGCTGACCTACCCTTGGGAATCCAAAATCCCTGTTCCCTAAGGTAGGTAATGTAGTGCCTATTCCTAAATGCTGTACCTTCAAATGACAATGCTTTATTAACAATGAGGTAAAACCTATGCTCTTTAGGAAGTAATACTGGGTTATGAACATCAAAGTCAAAGTACAACACTTAGATATTCTTCCCTCCCAGACCTAATTGATACCCTTTGAATCTAAAATAAATTTAAATTGGACACTAGAGGAGGTATATTATTAGTAATATTGGCACTGCTTGTAAAAAATCTAATTCTAACTGTAAAGTATTCTTTCTGTGCAATTTTGACCCAATACTCTAAGGCTTTCTTTTTAGGATCACCACCCTTTAATCTACTACAAATTTTGAACAAGTAACTGGTAATTCTTAACAAATTGTTTCATAATTTGACATTTTATTTATATTGGAGAATACCAGCGTTTACTTTATTTATTTGCATAGTGCATACTGTACTTATTTGATGCTTATAGTAAGGCGATATGCTCAATAAAGGGTAAAGAGGCCACTTGTCAAAATCATTACTCAACCATTCTGGACCTTCTAGCCAATAGTTGATTTATTACTTAAATATTTAGTATAGGATAAACCTCTGGTGATCATATCAGCAGGATTTCTTCTGTATTTACAAATAGTGATATAAGACAGGTAGTTTAAATAGCTTAGATATTTCAACTTTAAGACCATCTGCCTCAAGTACTCTATTTCTAACAATTTAGATTTTATTTTAGTTTCTCTGGTCAATAGCCAATTTAAAACCACTTGAGCATCAACACAAATATTAATGAATTGAAAATTTATATTATTGTAGGCTTCTAGTAAAGAAGGTAAACATTTAAAAGCTAGAATTACTCCCATTAGTCCAAAGTGGGGACACTATGCTCATTTCTCTTATTCAGTGGAGCCAACTTTATGATTTGGAGAACAAATAAGAACTTTTATCATTTGATTAAAACACCGCATAGGCACAAACCCATAGGCCCTCCACAGAGCTACACAAAAAATGTGAAGACCATACGAGTCTAGTTCATTAAGGGACTCTCTAGAAATTTAAGTTCAAGATAACATTTCAAAATCTCTACTAATAATTTTCATTTCCCCACAAAGGTCTTTAGGTAAATTTTGATCCCAACCAACATCTAATTTCCATATTTTTCTCATTAAATTTTGCCTCTTATTGTTACAGGAAGGACTATATTCAAAGGATCAAATATTTTAGAAGTTTGTGACAATACTTTTCTTTTTGTGTCTGCTTCTGGGTCTATTTTACAAGGCGCAAGACTAAAAGAATCATTATTTACGTTGAATCTATAACCAATACTTTATCCTCTTCGCAAGAATGTTCAACAAGTCTATTATCAGACGACATTTTTTTCTCTCAACTCTACACAATTGGAGTTCCAAGACCTTAAAATAAAAAAGCCCCCTTGTTCCATCCTATCATTAGCTTGCTTATACAAATTTTTCATTCATCAATGTTGTTACCAGTTACAAGAAGATTGTCTACATAAAAGTTATTAGTTAATATTTCTTTACACTTATCATCAGGATAACTTTCTGCGTGATGTTTCATAACAAAATTTTAATATAAAAGGTGAAGAAGTGTAACCAAAAAACTATGTTTTGTAGCGATAAGATACTAATTTATTTCCCCGTTTCCAAAAGAAACAAAATCTATTTTTGTCCACTTCATTTTTTTTTAATTTAATCATCAAAAAAGCTTGTTTGACGTCACTCAACATTACATATTTATTAGTTCTAAAGTAAAAGAGCAATTTCAGTATTGAGCCCATTAAATACTATCCCAGGATAAGCTGCTTCATTAAGTGAAGGCAATTCCCTGTAAGTTTTTAAAGAACAGTTCAAATACTGGCCTGATTTTGTGGTAACTTGCTCTTCTAATTTTATAACTGGTCTATGGGGAATCCATATATACTTATGATAGTCAGAAGGACTTACTTTTAATTTCTCGATTATACCATCCTCGAGTTGTTTATCAAAAACTTCCTGGTATTTGTCAATGAGACCCTTTTTACCAAGATACTCTACTGTTCTGTCTAAATACCTTAAGTGAAACAAAATGATTAGATGGGACGCTGTCAATTTTATCAGTATACCAGGGCAATTCTACATGATAAAATCCATTATCAAAAGAGATCCCCTCTCTAAATCTGTCAATTTTGTTCTTTATCAAAGGAGACCAATTCTTTTTCACACTTTTTTATTCCCAAGGATTCAAGACTAAACAAAAGGTGTTCGAGTCCATTGTCTACCTCACTGTCTCTAATATATGCTCTAATGGATTGAATAAGATTTTAGAGGATCCATTACTAAATTTACACGCTTTTTGTTTTAACATTCAGTGTTTCTTACTAACCATGGAGTCCATAATGGCTCTACTCTCGCCTCATCCAAAAAGTGAACACATTACCTACAGGAGCTACTCTATTATTTACGACTAAACAAGCTCCACCCAACATTTTAGTCCAAGTTACCGAAGGTACTGAATGATATCTATTCCTAACAACATGTCAACCTTCATACTTTCATGGTTTCTGTGTGTCACAAAAAGTCTCATCCAATAAAGCAATATTATTTTCTTTAAATTTATTTATTATTGATTCATGCCAGGCACTTCAAAGTTTATATTGAGCGATTTGTCAACTAATAAAAGGTTATGAATATTAAATTATTGTTTATATTTATTCCAGTGGACATTGCTTGAAGCCCTTAGTTTCTTGCCCTATATATGTGGCTTACATCACATTCCAAAGCATACAACGCCTCTACATCCTGACAAAGATCTTTAGCTGCAGATCGGAAATATACGACCGCTGACTGCCAGTGTCAAACAAACATCTGACTTTCCTAGCCTTTTTGCCATTTCTTAATACAAAGTCATTAGTGGGTAAAATGTGAGACGCATCAAAACTTCTTTGAGCAAAACATAAGCTTACGTTAGTTTTAGTAGTTAGTTCGGCTTTATTCAAAAAGAAGGGCACAATGGAGTTATGTGTTCCCTCTTTCTACACACAGACATTCAAAACCTTAATTATTTTGTTCCGTAACATTCATTGTCTCGTGCCCTGAACCAGCGCATCTAGTGCATAGTGAAAGTTCTCAGTCTGGCCAATCTATCATTATAATTATTAAAGTTAAACACATTTTCCCAAAGTATGGCCTTCAGCTGCACACAATTTACAAATTAACTTAGTTAACTTTATTTGCAAATTTAAAATTTTGAATCGTACTTACACCTACCATATTTCTTAGGTTTAAATGAACTGCTAGGACTAGGTTTACTAGAGGTTTTAGTGAGGGCTTTTTTCTATTGGAAACAGTTTTAGATAAAGTTTGATAATTTCATTATAATTAGAAAGAATGTCAGATTATTAGGATAATAGTATTTAATTTGTGAACCAACTCTCTACTTTACTGGTATGGGGAGTTTATTAAATACTATATTGACTCACAAATTTATGCCCAGAGGACCCCACTTCCAATAAATCAATATTATGTGCTTTCAATTCATGCAGATAGGATTTGATTTCGTTGAGGTAAACTTTCACCGACGAGAATTCTTGATCATATTCAACACTTGGTGCAGCACTCAAATGTTCTTAAAAGTCTCGTCAACAATATAATCTATCGTCAAGGAATTCTTCTTTTAACATTTCAATTGCCAAGTGGTAGTTACGGTCAGAAAATAGTCAAATGCTTAACTACCTTCAAGGCATAGCCCCTAAGGTACCCATGTAAATATATTTGTTTGGCAGAATCTGACAGATTTTTTCTGGACCCAATGACATATTAAATTGATTAAGGAAAGAATTGAAAGCAAATTTATCTTCTCCTCTCCACTAAAGTTTCCACATTCTAAAGGAGGGGTTTCCCATCAGACATATTCATTCTAGACATCATTTCTAAAATCTTTATCGGGCAGATAAGTTGCTAGAAGCCCCACTTAACTCACTTATGAATTGTTCATATTGGTCAAGCTCTATACTAACCTGAATGCTATATTCTGCCTGACTATCTAACTCCTCATTATAAAATTGTTCATTACTGATCATTATTTCATGTGTCTCCAAAACATTATTAATTTTTTCATCAAAGTGTTTAAACTGCTCGATTTCTTTTTTCGATTTCAGTTATTTGAGTCTTACAAAAGGAAGAAGTCAATTTATTATCACATGAAGCTCCGTTAGCTTCTTTAAGTAAATAGTTACCTTCCGTTTGTGTATTCCCCGCATCCTCCTCAAGGATGATATAATATTCATAGGGTTAACAAACTCTTCCTCTTTATCAGACATGATTAACTAATTATACTCGATAGATTTAGTATCAATAGCCTGCAAATATTTAAAAGATAACACCCCACCTAAGTTATCGATGCTTACGGGTTACCTAGTACATTATGAAATAGATTATAATACATAATATAAGTTACTAATTACGTCGCACTTGAGTTCCATATTGGTTACCATTCGAAATACCGAGCGACAGTTAGCCAGTTAGCCGTTTCTAAAAAATAATTTACTTCACCGAACGATAAACACATATTTACCTCCGAAATATTATATGGAATACACGACAATTTTGGAATTATATTGGAATTTATTTTAATTTCAATCTTACTATATTTAATAAACAAAACAATTATTTAACAACCAAAACAACTTACATTAAAGAATAGATCCACTAATAAAAACTTTGTGACATTGCCGTACATTACCTTTTTCCTTAGGACATGGCCAAAGATACATAATAATGTAAAGCACCTTATCACAAATGTTGACGTTGACGTTGACGTATTCCAAAATTGTCGTTGTCTTGGAGTTAGAACGTTCAGTTTTGTTCAGGGTTAATTTCCTATTACAATGTAGATGCCGGCCTTGCTAATGAGAAACTCTTACTGTAACTGTTCGCCGTGGCTGTGGTAACCTCCGAGGTAATTTACTTCTTACCTTTTGACAGGTACATATTACGCACGCGCGAACTTAAGACCTATTAGGCAATTACTAGTTTAAGTAATTTAATTCATAAGTTTAATTTTATTATTCATTTTACTTATCATAAACGCTAATAGTTATTATACTAAGTAGCATTAAGTTATTACTTTTAACTTATAAAGAAAAAATAGAAAGCTTCGAGTGAAGCTAACGACCGAATGGCTATTCCCCACAGTCGGACACAAATATCAATCCTTTCTGATTTTAACAAGTAAAGGCAAAGCAAAGTTTGAGGATGCAGTGTTTAAAAATTCATTCGAGTGCGATTAAATGCTTGTATAATAAAAGCAGACATAAGTTAGGTTGCATGCAAGTGGCCACTTTGTGTGAAAAGCAGGGGAGATATACATTGTGATTCCATTGCTGTTTGACATCTGTTATGAGTCCATAAGTACATATCAGACCCTTAAAACTGTTCACCACCCTCCTACACTTAAAGGCTGCTATAGGACAAAATGTGCTGGAACATACCTACATAATGTAAACCAACCAGACACCATAGTGTATAATTTATAGAGACAGACGCAGTAAGTCCGAAAAGGAAATAGATAACAGGTGAAAATTTGGGACAAACGTGTTGAATGGTTGATTTTTGCAGATAATGCAGTAATAATTGCAAGAAATAAAATATCTTCAATGAAGAAAGCCCAGTGAATGTAAGAGTATGATTGCGAGATATGAGAGCATATGGAAACCAGAATACTGGAGCGATGATTGTGGACGTGGATGATATCAACTAACTACAAAAACGAGTGAAGGGTTAAAAGTTATTGACTCAAATACTTGAATGATGCAAGACGGTGTAAATTGAACGGAAACTTGAAATACAAAACAACGAATTTGAATTCGCATAAAGGAAGGGTAAGCAGTTGATCCACAAATATCTGATGGGATAAGAGGAAAGTAAAGTCACAGAATGTGTGCAAGATTGGAAGATACTGCTCCACGAAGCAAAGGTGGAAATGTATGTACTACAAGGGGTTGAGAGATGTTTTACGTGAATGAAACAGAAAAAGAAAAGGACTTAGTCGTTGAGATGAACAGAATACATGGGGCAATTATTAGTGATAGAAAAGGTGAACAGGTGAAAGGACAGATTAGTGTAACCGAGATGGTCATGAGGAAGGCATACAGGCAGGAGAGACCTTAGAAAATACTGGTTTGATTAAAAAAACATTTATGTGTGTGTGTTCCATGCAAGATGAAGTAAAGGGTCTAGTGTTACCTAAGGGACTTACTAATAGTTCTAATGTTGGGGCAGAAAATGAACCACCTATTGTGATGAAATTGGGGAAACCAGATTAGTATGAACTACACAAAGCGTACCAATGGCATTACAGACACACAGTGCTTAACAGATGCGGCAACAGGCTTAAAGAGCCATTCTAATGCACCAATTTTGAATGGAACTTCGTTCTAGAACTTGAACGAATACTACCACTATTATTCTACTCCTATGGGTGGTGCAAAAGGTGTCTTGAACATTAAAATTAGATTTAACTATTCGTAGTTCTTTAAAAACCTAATGTTGAAGATTTTGACAATTTCATTTTCTTGGGAGTTCTTTCCATTCGGGTAGCCATCAATACAAATTCAGGCACAGCATGATTTTGTCGACTCAGGATTACTAAAAATTACAACTACGACGCCAACCCCACCACAAGAAAAAAAAGTAAGAACTCGGACTACAACAGAACGCGAGCAGAGTCTATTGATCCTAAGAAACTCCAAAGGCTCTGCACCAACCGTCATGGAAAGGGGGTTAAGTGAGAACGGCTTGGTGAAAAGAAAATTTAAATTAAAAAATAAAACAAAAAGACACACACTGAAAGTGCACCTCATGAAGCACTCAAAACTAGAAACCAACGTTAGATTCTTTCCTGTAAGTTGCGGGTGAGTAGATGCTACAACCCAATATATCTCATTTACCTGTTGATTCAAATGACCTCGATGCTCCTAATCTACACAATTTTCGTCAGTGAAAACCATTTTCGAATCAGTTCGTTTAAATTTATAATTTCCACTGGCATCCAAATATCGCTCGCAAGACTATGAAGAAAATCTCGTTCCAATCTCACGACTTCTTCCCTATGCCACATGAATTCTAACAATGTTAAAAAAAAAAAAAAAAAAAAAAAAAAAAAAAAACTCCCAAGACATACTTTCTGGAAAAAGGCATCCCACAAATGCTATCCTCCACCCTCTTTAAGGGAATGGCTCCCACCTTGCTTGCCGGACAAATTGGCCATTCACATTAACCCATTATGAGATTTGTGCGATTGGAAAATTCAGTATATTTCAACATGTCATGTTTGGATCGATTCATAATTAGACTCCTTATCTAATCAAATATTTTATACCAAGCCAACCGCATGGACCTCTTTTAATACTCAATATTTCAGTTTGGATTGGCTCATTCAAAAGCAAACTTCAGTCCATCTCCGCTGACAGCAGCGCACACAATGAAAAACAAAACACCATTGCATAAAGGGGCTCCGAGAGGGAGAGAGAGAAATGACTCATCAACCTCACCCAACCACCACCATTGTCCTACCCACCCCACCCAACTACCGGTAGGCAACCTACCTTGTCCACTTACATCATGTCTTGCTCGTAATATAATCCAAACTCCCGTCGGTACCATCCTTTCACAGTCTCCTCACAAAGGGCATATTGGAATTATGCCTTTCAAACATCTTGGCGGTGGAATTTCATCAGCCCATCAACAATCGACAGGGAAAAATTAAACAAATTCTAAAGTATATATACAAGCCAAAGAAATGCAATTTCAAGCAGTTAACGACATCACCTCACACAAACACACACACACACACACACATATATATATATATATATATATATAATATATATATATGAAACTGCAAAAAAAAATAATAATAATAAAGTCAAACATCACCTTTGACCTAGATATAAACAACTTGTTTGTACCCAACCCACGCCAGCAGCCAGAAACTTTATCATCAGATTTCTCTTGCAACCTTCATTATACTGAGCACCATGCTTCCCATGCAATTATACTGATAACAATGGCGATAGTACTGAGGCCATAGATCTTCATGGTAATAAATGTTAAATTTAAATTCTAGTCTCATCAAACAACATCCGGTGCGGTATTATTATAAATGTTCAAGAAAGGCGCCAGCCTCTGGCGAAATCTTTATGAAGATAGCAACCTGTCAAATCATGCGGCAACTGCAACTGTAGGAAAACGGATTTCCACTGGAACTCCCACTGCTGAAGTTTTGATAAAAATTTCCTGTTTTGATTAACAATAATAATTCAACATTCCACGCACAGCCTACATAAGTTACCCACATTATATCTTTAAAGCTCAATGATAGCCTCTTCTGCAGGAGTAACGGCTTGAAAAAATGCACGGCAACACCAAGAAACATGCGCAGGCCCCATGGTCTTGGAAAATCTCAAGATTCAATAATTTCACACTTAGCTTGAGAACAATAAACGTTATTGGTTTATTATTGAACTTTTAATTACCAAAGTCCTTTATTTACAAACAGTTTTCGATTTCGTGATAAACTGGCCCAGTATGCGTACTTTACCACGAAAGTATTCGAAATCTGATCTCGGGCAGCAAGCACTTAGGGGAAAGTCATTTTTGGAAGAGATCCTGACACTACGCCTAGGCCTATAAATGACAGCGCAACCAGATTTTGCGAATTCTGAACAGTAAAATGTAATTTCAAAAGCTTTGGGAACATGGAAACGGGGGTATCGCTACAGTTTTTACCATGAAAATGGAAGAAATTCTGCCATACTTGTGACATTTTGGCGCCAAACGCAGCTAGTTAAATATAAAATAATAATATAAGCAGTCCCCAATTCGACAGCCTCTAAGGTTATACAGGGATTACTAGTCCTCCAGAGCCAAATTACGTTTTATTCAAGCTTTTACTTTTAAGGAACTGGCATAAATTATGGGAAATGTAAAATACCGAGCTTTTAAGGTCTCTCGAAAACAGCTGATCCATACATGGCAGAAACACACACGTGACTCGGCTAACGGAATAACGTTTCTTCCAAGATTCGAAAATCTAAGCATCCTACGTGAGAGCTCGATAAACTACTCTCTGCAAATGACTAAGGATATCTTACACACCTGCTGCTAATTCGGTGGGTCTCGCTAATGCCAACGAAAGTATTAGTAGTCGTCATCTTTGGATCGATGAAGTAACACAACCTTACAGGACGACTGCTGTAGCTATCACTGACACTGCGCCGCCCTCGCCGTGCTCGCAGCTGGACTCGTAAGTTGCCCGGGAAAAGAGGTCTTCCCTTTGAAAATCGAAGCGACTACGAGCCTAATAAATTCTTTCCCTAACTGAGATATATCTATAAACAAGTCCAAGTGCCGCTTTGTTTTTTATATGTATTCATTATTTAATTTTTAAGAATAGCCTGCATGACAAGTACAATTTATTGCCCGGTATTGCGTTTTTCCAGAGCAACCCACTGCACATCAGTTACCTCAGTAAAATCTTATGCGCATTTTCTCAGATTAAACATATTTAGTTGTGATTATTATTATATTTCTATTGTTAGAACCTCATTTCGCTAAGAGCGATCGTTATTGTTTTGAAAATGGTTAGGTTTTCTTTTCATTTATAGAAAACGATTCTCAGAGTTTCATGGGCAACAAAAGTAAAATTCTCTTGCAGTCACCTCTTTAGGTTTCATTATCGATTATTCGCTTCCAACACCGTTCTACGTGAATGGATTCCATAAATTCCGCTACTCTTGTCTTTCCTGTGATTTATTACCGAAACCTCCTAGTATCTCCCGAGCTGCATCTCAGCTCTCTTCTAAATAGGTCTCGTCTTCCAAATCTTCAGGCAACCACAGGAACCCAGCTCCTGCCCAGCTGACATGGTCAAATACCTTTCTCCCAAGGGTAGTGAAGTGGGAAGCTTATGCCATCTTCATCTCCCGTGTATCATTATCATATCTACATATGGTACTTCTGTACCCTCCCTTATGGTATCACTCGGTAAAATCTTTTAGATATAGTTTCATTATAGTCCTACAAAGGTTCATATCCCAAGGACAATAAAGATCTTACTAGAATTATCTACAACTTACTTTCTCATGGAATTTCAGTCTATTTTACTTCCAAATTTTATGCATCCTACCCGTTAATTGACTGGATATCATTGCTCATAAATACTTGAAAGGTTCAACTTCATTAAGCATCCTTCCATGTGCATTCTCCGTCCTCATCAATTTTGTTATTCCATGGTAAGGCGTAAGGTGATTACTGAGAGATTTATTACATTATTTAGTGTATATAGATTATCCAATCACTGCATATTCATCAAAAAATGTTATACTTCCAGCATGCGGCGTTTGTTATATTTCGCAGTCCTTTGTTTTAAGAAATCAGGCTTCAGAACATATTGACAGATTTGCAGGAACACCCAGGGAAGGAAGTGAACGTGGAGTTCACAAGTGAGGATATGTTATGTGTGCATAATCAGTCAACGGTAAAAAGCTGTTTCTCACACAAAGAAAGCTATTTTTCAGTCGCTAAGCGGTGGATGAGCTCCATCCCAATCTCAGGACACTTGATACGGGAACTTTCACCTTGTGTCACCTAATACGGTTTTCTGATGTCTAGAGAATACATATTCTCTAAACCTAGACGGTTATGTTACTGACAGAGTACACAACCCTCGAGTTTCAAGGACTACTATCCATTTCCCACGCATGGTAACGTTGAGTCCAAGTTGTTCATTAATAAATGATTATGCCACAGAAAATTAAAGGTCCAAAATTATTACTAACCAATGTACCTCCAGACTTGAGCATAACTTTCTTATTACACCTTGTGAAGGCAGGCGTTCAGGAAGCAAGATTCAGTCGCAGTCACATCTCCATTGAGGAATGTTCAGAAAATATATTTCCTCAAGCAAGACAGAATTCAGTCCCACTTGTAATTTGGATGCACCACAGATCTACTGCCGCATTACCTACTGCAAGATTACGTTCCTAGCCTTCGTTCAATTTGTATTAAAAGTTTTGCATGAAGCCTGTACGCTATTTACTAATAGTCATTATTTCTTAAAGATTGGCACCTTTTACTTTATGCAGTTCCATTTGCTTTCACCCGACCAGTGTTTAACTAAGGTTTTGGTTAACCACAACAGAAAAATAGCTTTTTAATGTGATTTTCAGTTTGCAGTTGGGTAATGAAGCTTATCGTGTTTACTCGGGTACATTAAAGAAACCCCGAAGCAACCAGGAAACTAAAGACAGAAATTCGAAAACTCTTCATAAGAAAAACACTTTCTTCTGTAAGAGATCAAGGGGCGTCTCCCTCAAAGCGAATGAATGAACATACTCCGCCGTTACTACTCCGACCATCGCTTCCCAGTGGTCTTCAATCTTTTTTAATGTCGTCCACCCCTAGTGGTGATTAAGTAGAATGCTGTCCAACCCCCACCCCGTAAAAGTCTCATTAAAAATCTCACGTCTTTAATATTTAAAAATCTATGGTTCATATCTCATTTCTATGATATGTAAACAGAAAAAAGCAGTTTCTCTTATTTTTATTTAACTTTTACATATTCATTCATATATTTACACACCTCATCTCAAACTAAGAGGCTCCAAATACACAAGATAATATTAAGCATGCCATTTAGACGCATTTTCCTTCACTAAAGTAAAATTGCAGACAATGTTAGCTATATCTGGTACGGTATCAATAAATAAAACAAATAGTTATCCTTTAAAAAAAATCAGTGGCTTGGCTGCAGTTGCATTTTGACTGCTATTAGGTTGAATCGAGGTGTCAGACGATTTTCAAGTGCAACTCGCATGAGAGGATCTAAGTTCAGGATTGCATTCCTTTCCTTTGTCTTCACCAAAACTAAACTAGAGAACCCTTGCTCACACAAATATGATGTTGGCATCTATACAAATATGGCTATTGCCTGCTCAGCGAGATCCTTGTACTCTGGAATATCAAGCAGGGTAACCCAGAAATCAATGGGATGGCTAAATGTCTTGAAAACTGCTTTTTGTGAATTATCCGCTCGAAGAGCATCACAATGATCAGTTTCTTCATCTGTAAAGGGATTAAGCATCCACATGAAGGTCAGCTGGTCATTCTCACTGTCTGGGAAATAGAAGTCAAGGTTTCCTTCCATTAAAGTAAGGTGTCCCTTAACTAAGTGTGACATATGTGCCTCCAGTGTCTGCTCTGTTGCCTGCATACCATGTTCCCAGCCACATTCTCTTATAAATAAGTAAAATAATTCCAAATCAGAAAAGCACCTCTTTTCTACTTTGCTTTTCCATTTTTTCACCTTCAGTTTAAATGCATTTATTTTCCCTATATTTGTAAAAATATCCCCACCTTTTCCTTGCTGACTGATGTTTAGCTTGTTCAGATGATCGAAGATTGAAGCCAAGTAAGACAATTTTGCCAGCCAGAGCACATCCTGACATTTAACTGCCATGGGGTTTGCTTCCTCAGTAAAGAAAGCACAGAGCTGCCCTCTCAATGCAAACACTCGATTAAGAACCTTACCCCGAGATAGCCAACGGACTTCATTATGAAGAAGTAGTTTTGTGAAATTAGCTTCCATATCCTTACACAACTCACGAAACATTCTATGCTTTTTTGCATGTGCACAGATATGATTAACCATTTTGACAACATCATCAAGTAGAAGCTCAAAGTCACTTTTCTCCTTAGCATTTCTAGTTTCATTCAGTCGATTTGCCACTAACGCTGCCCTGTGAATCACGCAGTGAATTGCGATACAATTTGTTGAGACTGCTTGGATTTTCTTTACAACGCCATTGATTGCACCGACCATAGGTTTTGCACCCATCAGTAGTAACAGACTTGCATTTTGATCAGTCAATGCCCTCTTCAATAATGAAATCAAGAAGCTTCTGAAAAATGTTGTGTGCTGTTGTTTCTACGCCCAGTTGGAGGCAGCACAAATAATGAGAGACAGAGAGAGTCTTGTATATTATACAGACACGTGCAGGTGACGATCTCGTCCACCCCTAGACAGCTGCCCACCCTTCACTTAATCCCGTCCACTATGAGGTGGACTGTCCACGCAGGTTGAATAGCACTGAATTAAGCGATATATATTTTCGGTCTCCTTTTAAATACAGGAAAAAATGACCTAGGAGGGGAGGACAATCATGAACAATATACTTTTTCGGGAAGATTGTTTCTAAACTTGGTGAAGGGTAAAACCGTGTTCTTGTAAGAAGGCATATGAAGGTTTAAAAAAGCCATCATGATAATAAACCATTTTATTTCAAAAATACACAACACAGAATGGCAGCACTCAGCCACACGTTTCCATTAGGTTTCCTTTAAACAACCGATTGCAAAAAATGTGTTTTATTTAATATTCTTAGTCATAGTAACATGCAGGACATTCTTATCTGAATACCTGAGGTAACAAGAATTTGACGTACTGTTATGGCAGCGAAAGAATAACAGATTTGTATTATCACTTTCAGGTTAGGTTTCGGCCGAAGATGTCTTTCTCAAGTCGCAAGTCTCGTAGATCCCGATGAAGAAGAAGACGGGGAATGGCGCATCTTTGATGAGCTCCCTACATTATCGCCAGAGTAGACAGGGAATCTCCTACGATCTGGCTGTCTTGATCGTACTCCCTAAGTGTTGATATATCTATTTCTGTTTGAAGTACTTATGGTAAATTTCCCAGTTTGAACATCAGTTTCATGCAATATGTTGGCCTTTTTAATAGCCAAAGATACAGTAACTATATTAACACGGTCAAAGAATGTGCTAGTGCTCTGACTTCAATTAAATGCCATACTTGTTTTGCCCACTCTCGTTAAATTGATTAAAAGTGGTCCTATCAATATCAAAATACAAAACACCTACTTCCCCAGATAAAACATAATGCTTACGTCACAGATGTTCGAAAGGCTTGATAAACTGCATCGAGATCTTGCATACTTTGTTACTGGGCGCAGCTTTCGGATCCAGGAATTTCATCATAAGTCAATACAACTGATGAAGAAAATGGAAGCTCCGAATCTGTGAATGGGTCCTGATAATATAATTTTCCAACTTTATTTTTCACGAGACGAACGCTCAACTCCTTTTCTTTAAAGGTTATACTAAAGGTCGACATGGTAATTGCTGGAGATTGTGAATTTAACCACAAAGTTTATGAAACCACCAGGAAAAAAAGACGGAAATTTTCCAACGCAAAGAAAGAGGCGTGAATGAATTTTCTGGATGTATTTGGGTACAAGAAAAAAAAACTAGCAACGTAGGTATCGCAGCTAGACCTATTCTAAATGACAGAACATCTTCATTTCCTGTAAGGCATTACATCGTATCACAAACGTCCTTCTAGCTATTCTATTTCTACCGTATCACAGATACTCCATGATTTCTTACATTTATTTTTTGATAGGTTTAAGGTAGCGTTTCTTAACCGTAAGATACTAAGATTTGATATAACTGCATCTTTAGAAAACAGAGAGGGTATGTATTAGAAATAGCAGTTAGATAAGTTATATGCAATATATACATATTCAAACAGACACGCACACACATACCCACTCGGACATTCAACAGCATATCCCTAATTAAATGAGGACAGTGGACCTTAGTGCATTTCATGCAAATTCCAAGTCAAGTGGCAGACATCTCATGTATTCCTCAGCTGACAAGTCTCGACGACCCGAAAAATAAAGTTGAAGCTTCTTTACAGAAATGTGTATAACTACTTAGATTTCATGAATTTTTCTCTAAGCAGGATGTAAAGCTAAAAGTAACTTCGCACAAACGTGCAAACCTAGTCAAAGTAACATCATGGATATCTCATTCCTTTCTTGGTAGTTAGTCTCTCCTGAAAAAGCGACGTTGAAGGTAACCTTACGAAAATGTGTAGTGTCTACTTTCTATCAATATTCTGAAGTCACTCCTCGTGCTCGGTGAGAAACGGATCTCTGACGATTTCCACGAACTGGAAAATATTCCGTGAGTTTGTACATTCAGTGCATTCAACATTGTACAATACGGCGTGAATTCCCTCATAACGCCACACTTGTTACAGCATCAAGCATCAGCTTGGATTGCAATGATAGTTAACCGCAAAACATTTTGTTTTTGCGGACCGTCGTCGTCGTCGTCAATATCATCATCATCAACTTCATCATCATCACCGGCCCCTTGGGGTCCGAAGCAAAGGGCCTACGTGGAATTCCGACTCTCGTGTGTTTGCTGTGCCTAGTCTTCCCATAAGTCTTTATTCATTCCCAGCCTCCTTCTCATAGATATTCAACTCTTCCGGTGCCGTCAGAAGCCCAACCAACAGCAGGTGCTACTACCCAAGGCCAATAGCCACTACCGCTCTCCCAGCGGTTGTGCGGAGGACAAATTCAAGCCATCTTCGTCTCCCTGTCATGGAATTCTGTAACTTCCCTTATGGCATTATGTCTTTACTCTATCATGTCACGTGACTCCTCATATGGTTCTTTAAGCTTTATTCTCAAATCAAAAAAATATTTAGGATATAATTTTCTTGTCATAGCATGAGCTACCTATGTCCGTACTTTCGCAGTACTGTCTTATTTTCTTAAGCAATTTGAGTATACTTTTTGGAATAAATATACCTTTATCTTGTAAGTAAAATAATAATTGATATTTTAAGCTACTTGAATATTTCAGGACGTTTTACCATGCAAGTTACAATGCCCTGCCAGAAAAGGCTATACAGTTTTTTCACTTTTTTATCTTTGTATTAAAAAAAACTTTTCATGTCCTTATGAACAGTTTGTATAAGTGGCCTTCATGACGGAAACTACTTTTCCCGTTGTTTCTAGTGTTTCATTAATGAACAACAGAACAAACAAGTGATGAAGTCCTACTCTGAGGAAAAGCCCCAAATTTCGTAGTTTCAACCATTGCAAAAATATAAGAAAGAGTATATATGTATCCTAACCATTATCCGCGCGTAGAGAAAACTACCGTGATGCCTGATGTACAAATGCACACATAGTAATCGTAATATTATTCAAATATTTAAGAGGACGGGCTAACCGTTCTTTATCTTTTGTAAAGAAGAAAAATAATTCCAATTTTGCTGCCACGGTTTTTGGAAAGTCTGGTTCTGAATGCAATTGACGCACTGCAATATAGCAACAATAAATAGTTTTTCTACATTCAGCGTGACCACCGACCCTACTTTTTCTTTCTAAGTGGCTTCGGTTTAGCCTATCATCAAGTTCCTAACAGTTCCTGATAAGAATATCCTAGATACAAAATGTCGGAGCAGAGACGTGGAGGCATTAATTACATGACCTTGCGTCGACGCGTTTCACTTTATAGTGTCTCGATTGATTAGTCAGGTGTCAAGGTAACGCAACTGTCTTTATTACGTCTGTTGCTCGAAGGATAATTCATTCTTGGAGTCTTCTTCACTGTACCTTCCTTCAGTGAGCGCATCTTTTATACTCTCCCTGACAACTGTTGAATCATTTTCTTTTACTTAAACCTCTGTTGAATGTCTAAGAGAATTCACTTGATATTGGATGACAGAATATTTATCGCATAAGTGGTTTTCTGGGACTAAATAATTTACGATTAAGGACCACTGGAGAGAAGAAAAGAAAATAAAATAAAAGAAAAATAGCATAGAAATCTTGCTTAAACCTATTTGGCAGAATTCTAGTGGCACTTCGGACCCTCCAAAGAACGTTCCCTGCCATTTGGATTTCAAGTGTTTCATTCGGATATAAGAAAGCGCCGCCAGCCTTTTTCTAAAAGTCGAATCCGCCCATATCAAAACCTCCCATATCCATGCCACCCATATCAAAGCCTCCGCCCATTTCATCCATACCATCATACCCGTCCATTTCGTCCATGCCACCCATGTCATAACCGCCCATTTCTTCCATACCGCCCATCTCTTCGTAACCACCTTCCTCCAGCAGGCCGGGGTCAATTCCGTCCGGGTTCATTTCGGCATCCGGATCTGGATCTATGTCCGGATCGACGGCTTCAGGCGCCAAGTTCGCGTCTCCAGCGTCCGGCTGATCGGCGCTCGGCTGGACGTTGGCGGAGGCGTTATTGTCGTTGTCGTTGTTGATGTTGATGTTGTTGATGATGTTCGTGTCCTGTGGAAACAATTGGGGTTCGTTAGTCGGCTGACAATGCCAGTTCATTCTGACTCTCCAGACAATTCTCAAGGAAGTGTATTTCAAATCCCAAAATATACATCAAGCGAAAATTATTCTTATACTGGTCAGAAAGGAAAATCACTGGGAGCGAGAGTACAAAAGCATAAAATTGTATAAGATATGTATAGGGGAACCGTGCCATTTCAGTACGTGTTAGTGGAAAAAACCATGCCATCAATTGGACAGGTTCTAAAAAATCAATCTATTCAAATAATATGCTGGATAAAAAATATAAGTGCACTGACTTCTATAACGGAAAGCTTTCGTGACATATGAGGTAGGGAATCTTCCCTTTCTCCTTTTAGGTGCGAATCATTTTTATGCCCTTCTGTATGTTAGTTTGTATTTGTCATCTCATCACATTTAATGTCAATGTCTACCACTGTGTATCAGTCCTTAGGAAGAAGGTTTTATAAGCTAAGGTTGAAGCGGTTGTTGGACATTTGTACATCTGTTTACCCTAATTGTGTGAAATAAAAAATTTAGTAACTGCTATTAAATATTTCATAATGCTACGTTAAGCATTACCAATTTCCTAAACTCAATGCATAATTTATACTGTTCCTTTAGTATATATATCATATATATATATATATATATATATATTATATATACATATGTATGTATATATATATATATATACACATATGTATGTATATATATATATATATATATATATATATATATATATATATATATATATATATATATATATATATATATATATATAATATATGAGAGTTTGTAGTCCATAGGTGAAAAGAAAAAGCTAAAATCCCTTTTAGCTCAACAATTTCGGCCTTCACTGGCCCTTCATCGACAGCTGTTTATTAATAAGTAGCTCTCGATAAGGGCCAGTGGAGGCCGAAATTGTTGAGGTAAAAAAATTTTCAGCTTTTCTTTTCCCCTTGTGGGACCTACAATCTCATATATCTATCTTCGTCGAAAAAGGAAGAACTAAAACCTCACACACACACACAACACACCACACACATATATATATATATATATATATATATATATATATATATATATATATATATATATATATCTATATATGAGTTTAATATTAAGTATTCAGTTTAGGCATCTTATGATGCTGAAGGGAGCATTATGAAAAGTTTAAAAGTAGTTACAAGATATTTATTTTTTACACCATTATCTTTAGAGCAAAGAATTTTCTTTCAGTATTGGTTCCCTTCTTCTTAACTTAATCTCATTTTCTTTAAAGTTCATAACTAGTCAGTTCCTTCATATTCTCACTAGAGCAATATATGGTGACATTATGTAGCCAGAAACGACAATAATGAAGATCGGTTTTAATTTTTCATATTTTCATTTACTTATATGATATTTTTCTTGAGCAAAATGGCAATGAGCGATGCAAAAGGCGTATGAATCAAACATCGGCGCTTTCTTTATGAATGAAGACTATCGCCATCCACAGAGGGAACTAATAGCTCGGACCGGGTTCCTTCCAGCCTCTCAGACGGAGAATAGCCAATTTTCATTTGTCACTGACTATTCACTACAGCATGATAGGCGTCACATTCACATCTTCAAGGTCATCCTGCATCTCGTGAGGGAAGCTGGTGCAAAGGCGAGAACAAAAGAACCCACCTTCCACCCGTGACACAAAGACTGTGAGGTGGAAGAAAGAAGTCGTCTTCCCTAAAAGTCGCCGAGCGTTTGGCGAGTCTTGTCACGGCTCACCTGATTATGGAATCCGCCGCCAGAGAAGCCGCCGTATCCAGCGTAGGCGGGGACTCCGAAGCCGATGCCGCAGCCCCATCCGCCGAAGCCGATTCCGAATCCAGGACCCCAGCCGGTCAAGGCCGCTCCCATCATCATTCCACTGGCGAAGTCCATCCCGTTGCCTCCTCGGTCTACGATGACCGTGTTCGTTCCCCCGCCGCCGTAGCCGGGACTACCACCATAGCCCCCTCCATACCCTCCTCCTCCATAACCACCGCCTCCTCCATAGCCGCCTCTGTAACCGCCTCTTCCTGCGTAGCCTCCTCTACCTCCGCCTCCACCTGGATATCCTGGTGCTTGGGATAGAAATAAAATTTATGTATGTATGTATGTATGTATGTATGTATGTATGTATGATGTATGTGTATGTGTATATATATATATATATATATATATATATAATATATATATATATTATAATATATATATATATATATATATCGAGCTACAATGTCCTTTAATATCTAATTCACTCTACCTCGGATTTAATATATTTCATATATGCTTCCAACCGAAGGTTTTAAGCATATATGAAAATATATATTAATTCCGATGTAATAAAGCGGGATAGAAATAAAATTTATGTATGCATGTATGTATGTATGTATGTATGTATGTATGTATGTATGAGATGTATGTATGTATATTATATATATATATATATATATATATATATATATATATATATATAATATATATATATATATATTATATATATATATATATGTAATAGCGCGGAAAGTGGAAACGGAAATTTAAGAAAATTTACAGGAATTTCTCTAGACATCATTAAAAGGCAAACTGGACACTCATAATGTGTATAACTGACAGACAATGTTCATTTCTTATAGTTCTGTAACTACAACCTACTCTAGTAGTCTCACAGGTTATTGCTATGAAGGGAATTTTTTAATGTCAATGTCATATCCATGAGAGATCTTTAGAAAAGGTCTAGCTACGGGAGAATTCAGAAAGCACAGTTAAAATGAGAAAGAACGACTCTTCAGAAGGGTGAAAAAAAAAAAGGGTCAGTTAAGAAATGTAACAGGTGGAAGGTCGTAGAGAAATCACAAAAAGTAAAGTCAAGGAAGAACTTAGAAATGAAGGCCTAGCAATGAAAGCTTTTAGAGACAGCAGTGAAGTCATGGCTGCTGAAGGACAGCGTTATGAGAAGGACATAGTCAAGAATAGTCTGGCCAAATACTGAAAAAAGGTTCATAACTTTGCCTACAGAAGGTCTGAGCTCGCACATTTCTTAAAATAAGTCTTACATTGGACATACCGTTAAGAGTGAATGACGATCTTAGGCCGGAGAGACCCTGAATAATGTCGTAAAAACAAAAATATAACTTAGTTAGACCAGACCTTCAAGTAGATATCTAATTTTAGCTAGGGCAGACTTCCAAGGCATATGAAGTCCTACCTATGGTAGACTTTCAAGTTGGTCATAAGACGTTTCAGCTAGGACAAGCCTTTGGGGTCCTAAGAAGGTCCTAGTTAGGGAAGACCATTAAGAATGTCTTAGACCAGGGAGACTTTCAGGTAGGTAGTAAGAGTGTCTTAGCTGGGCCAGGTAATTCAGAATGTTGTAAGATGAAATTGATTTGTGTAGATCTTTAATAAGGTTCCAATAACATGTTAACCAGGCAGACCTTCGAGGTCATAGAGAGGGATAAGCTAGGAATGTCTGGCAGGGTTCCAAGGTCTTAACTTGGGCAGATCATGAGGACATAAGAAGAGCAGATCTGGGACAGATATCAGAGAAAGTCTAGTGGGGTTAATTTAATTAAGGTCTTACTTACCACAGACCTTTAAGATGATAAAAAGGACTTAGCAAGGGCAAACAATCAACTAGGTCGTTGATGGTCTTAAAGAAGAACTTACCAGGGAACGGGAAACGAGATATAATTTTCCCACTTCTTACTACTGCATAACATTTTTTAAATTATAAAAAATACACGAGACCTAAATTCATGCGCAATTGAAACTGTTTGCTCTTAAAAAGCCTCATCCTGTTACTCATAACAGAGCATTGTAACACTCAGCATTGTCAATTTGGGTCAGGTACAGAAGGTCATAAGCGTAGCTATAATTATTGGTATTTCCATCAATAGCAGAAAAGAATTCCAGGAACTGAATCCCGAGTGCAGGTTTCACGGGCATTATGAGATCTGGAGTGACACTTACTGCTTGTTGGAGATTCTTGTTGAAAAACGAGTTTGGTAAAAAAACAGATCATCAAAAGTAATCACGAAATTTTGAGTTATTTTTTCTTTTTTCATTTTATACATGTGTAAAGATTCGTTACTAGATGTGAAACAAATGAATGCTAAGAAATGATTTGAGTCTCGTCAACATACTTTCACAAGGAGGATTCAGAATTCATGAACTGAAAAAAGGAATAATTACAACAATAAGACACTACCGTTCATCCATTAATGCATGCAACTCGATCACTGAGAGATTTTCTCTCCTGCTTTCTTTTTTGTATAGAGTAGTATCTGGAGTCATTTTTAAGACTTATAATCCTGAGTAATATTCTACGATGTCTGTGGAACAACGCCCTAAGGCAAAGCTTTTGAATTGATATGATGGATTTTCTTCGTAATTAAAGATGAGTCACAAATCGTAATGATAACGAAATACAGACAAATGGCGCTGGGAAAAGCTAATTCGTATTCGAGACAACTCACCGGGGGGCGGTGGCTGAGGGGGAGCCGACGGCGAGTAAGGCGGTGGTTCCCCTTTCGTCTGTTCGCCCTCATTGGGTGGCTTCGGCGGGTCAGGAGGCGCAGGAAGCTGCCGGGTCGTGAAAAATGAAGTCACGTCAACATCCGCCATTCGTCTCAATTGTCAAAGGAGAGATAGTACTTACGACGAGGCGGCGGTGTTCTCATTATTAACATGAAAAGGGCTTCAGCAACACTAAACTTTTATCAGTAAGAACCAAGGAGATTATATTTTCGTTAAAGAGATGAAACATGGTGCACAAGAGAGGACTGTACTGTGAATATTGAAAGAGAAACTCAACCACTGTAATCTCTAGCTACTGGAACTGGCACTGAGAGACATTAGGATGCTTTTGAGGAGTTGTGTTCTGTCATGATCCTATTGATTAACCTTCTAACACAAGGCACCTGATCCAAAGCACATTTCATGCCCTGAAATATTTTATCTAAATCTGTCTGACAATTTTACACTTGATACAAAAAAAAAGTAAAAAAAAGTATGAATAAAAAACTAAACTGACGAAAAACGAAACGACTAAGTTCTTTTCCACCTATTTCTCTGCTAAGAAATTTGTTCTCTTTTTACTTCTGAAAAAGAAAACTATACTATAATCTAGTTTTCCGAACCATTTCTATACATGCTTATATTCACTTATACTTCTACCACCTTGAACCAACGAGGACCCAAGTGAACCAAATATTCATGGGCTCATATCCATCATGAGTGTTCAAAGCTTACAACTGCTCTGTTAAGGTGAGAAAGAAAATTATGTATTCTATTACAATATCCTGTCACTGATCTTCATCGACAGTATAATATTCATTTAGATCCTAAGTTAGTGCTGCTGATCAATGAATATTAGATCTATTTTATATTGCACACATCATATTGCCTTCCGAACAAAGGCACAGTTAGACTAAATGTTTGTGATTTCCGAAAAGTCTGTTTTCCAAAGACGACACTTACGGTATTGCTGATGGCCGTCATCCATTGACTGCATGAACAAAAAATAAAAAAGTCAGTTTGTATTATGCGTGATTTTCAAATGCAAAAATCTCCTGTACTGAACAAATACGTCTAGTAAACATCTGATCAGAGACTAAAATGACAAAATATTATTTCTGTGTCAATGTAGAACATTTCATCACTACATGAGAGCTAGTGCTGGTACAAGACAGCAATCATTACAAGGGTGAATATTATTTGGTGACTGAGACGTTTCACAAATCTTATTGGGACACGAAAAAGTATGGCAATGAAAAGTTATGCGATAAAACGAGTGGCAGAGGAAGAAATGATTGAAACAGTTGATCAAATAGCACTGTGAATCGCTGATATAATGGCTACCCCGAATTTTGTTCACTAGAAATTCGTGTTGAAAGTAAGCGTCAAGAATAATATCACTTTTTGAGCAAATTTCTCCCGTCAGTGGATTTGAAACTTCCAGTGACTCACCTCAGGTCGTCCATATTCTTAGCTAGGAACCAAAATGTCCGGTCTTTGGTTTTCGTGCCGAAGACCATCAAATTGTTAGGATCAGCTTTCTTGGGCAGTTCCGGTCGGTCGGGCACGTAGCAAGCGAAGGGGCCGGCGGCGATCATTTCCGGCGCTTCCTGGGAAAGCGAAAACTCTTCAGGTGTCAAGTTCTAATTCCTCATTCAAGTGCCAATTCTGGTAAAGCTCAAGGCCAGAGAAGTCAGTAGCGTTACGTTTGTGCCTTGAGAGTGGAATGAGAAAGAGAAGTGCATTTGCTGGACTTTGGGCAAAGGGACACAGTCAGTAGGCTTTTTTTTTCTTACCGATTAAATTTTGTAATTGTAAATTTAAATGATCGAAGATTAAGAAGAAAGTGATAACAGAAGACGATGACGTCACAAGATCCACACTTAATAGGGGGAAGGTTTAATGCTGAAGAAGACCACAGAAGACGGAAGTGAAACTGGAACCCACTCACCTTCAGCATGATGCCACCGAGGAAGTCTGTCTCGTCGTGGTCTTTGTACCACTCGAGGGTCGAGTCCTCGTGCAGCACCACCCATTCTTCTCTCCAGTTGGATCCTATAATCCGTTCTGGGGGAGAGAAACACATCGACAGATAAATGAACTACTCAAAAAAGCCTTACGGAAAGGAATGGTGCTCACATTTAAATCTACGTAAGAATACCTAGTCAGAACTGTTCTATGAGGAGTGCAACCTTTGAGTAATGCAAACAAATATCGGTTTCTGGAAAGTTCAAAATAAACATAACATCTTCTACTCTAGAAATATCCCTCAATCATTATTGCTTTGGCCTATCTTAACCAGGCTTCCCATCATTAAAAATCTAATCAAAGGTCAATGTAGAAAGGGCACTTCTTAGAGGGACGATATAAAACCAAAATCCCGGAATCCCCTCTCTTTATTTCAAATCAGTGTATCCGCAAATGCTTTTTGGAAAAATCTGTCTGATCTATCCGTAAACACTTTTGTATAATTTGATGTATACGCAAATGCTTTCCTATAATTTGATGTATCCACAAACGTTTTCGTATAATTTGATGTATCCGCAAATGCTTTTGTATAATTTGACGTATCCGCAAAGCGATTTTGTATAATTTGATGTATCCGCAAATGCTTTAGTTAATTTGATGCATCTGCAAACGCTTCCCTACAATTTTATGTATCCACAAACGCTTTCGTTTAATTTGGTATATCCTTAAATGCTATCGAATAATTTTATGCATCTGCAAATGCTTTCATATAATTTGCTGTATCACAAATGCTTTCGTATAATGTTATGTATCCGCAAACGCTTTTGTATAATCTGATGTATCCACAAATGCTTCTCTATAATTTGATGTATCCACAAATGCTTTTGTTTAATTTTATGTATCCGCAAACGCTTTCGTATAATTTTATGTATCCGCAAACGCTTTCGTATAATTTTATGTATCCGCAAACACTTTTGTTTAAGTTTTTGTATCCGCAAATGCTTTTCTATAATTTGACGTATCCACAAACGCTTTTGTTTAATTTGATGTATCCGCAAATGCTTTTGTATAATCTTATGTATCTGCAAACACTTTTGAATAATTTGATGTATCCACAAACACTTTGTATAATCTGATGTATCCGCAAATGCTTTGTATAATCTGATGTATCCACAAACGCTTTTGAATAATTTGATGTATCCGCAAACACTTTTGTATAATTTGATGTATCCGCAAACCCTTTGTATAATCTGATGTATCCACAAACGCTTTTGAACAATTTGATGTATCCGCAAACACTTTTGGATAATTTGGTATCTGAAAACACTTTTGTATAATTTGATGTATCCGCAAACACTTTTGAATAATTTGATGTATCCGCAAACGCTTTTGAATAATTTGATGTATTCACAAACGCTTTTGAATAATTTGATGTATCCCCAAACGCTTTTGAATAATTTGATGTATCCGCAAATGCTTTTGAATAATTTGATGTATCCCCAAACGCTTTTGAATAATTTGATGTATCCGCAAATGCTTTTGAATAATTTGATGTATCCGCAAACACTTTTGTATAATTTGATGTATCCGCAAACGCTTTGTATAATCTGATGTATCCGCAAACGCTTTTGAATAATTTGATATATCCGCAAACACTTTTGTATAATTTGATGTATCCGCAAACACTTTTGTTTTAATTTGATGTATCTGCAAATGCTTTGTATAATCTGATGTATCCGCAAACGCTTTTGAACAATTTGATGTATCCGCAAACGCTTTTGGATAATTTGGTATCTGAAAACACTTTTGTATAATTTGATGTATCCGCAAACACTTTATATAATCTGATGTATCCGCAAACGCTTTTGAATAATTTGATGTATCTGCAAACACTTTTGAATAATTTGATGTATCCGCAAACACTTTGTATAATCTGATGTATCCGCAAACGCTTTTGAATAATTTGATGTATCTGCAAACACTTTTGAATAATTTGATGTATCCGCAAACGCTTTTGAATAATTTGATGTATCCGCAAACACTTTTGTATAATTTGATGTATCCGCAAACGCTTTGTATAATTTGATGTATCCGCAAACGCTTTGTATAATCTGATGTATCCGCAAATGCTTTTGACTAATTTGATGTATCAGCAAACACTGTATAATTTGATGTATCCATGAACGCTATTGGATAATTTGATGTATCCGCAAACGCTTTTGTAAAATTTGATGTAACCACAAATGCTTTCATATAATTTGATGTATCCACAAAAGCTTTCATATAATTCCATGTATCCACAAATGTTTTCGTATAATTTTATATATCCGGAAACGCTTTCGATATAATTTGATGTATCTGCAAATGTTTTTGTATAATTTTATGTATCCGGAAACTCTTTTGTATCGTTTGATGTATCCGGAAACACTTTCATATAATTTGATGTTTCCACAAACGCTTTCGTATAATTTGATGTATCCACAAACGTTTTTGCATAATTTGAAGTATCCAGAAACGCTTTCATATAATTTGATTTATCCGCAAACGCTTTCGTATAATTTGATATGTCCGGAAACGCTTTAAAATAATATGATGTATCCACAAAATGCTTTTGTTTAATTTGATGTATCCACAAAAACTTTCGCATAATTTCATGTATCTGCAAATGCTTTCCTATAATTTGATGTATCCAGAAATGCTTTCGTATAATTTGACGTATCCGTAAACGCTTTGATATAGTTGATGTATCCGCAAAAGATTTTGTTTAATTTGAAGTATCCGCAAACACTTTAGTATAATTTGATGTATCCGTAAACGCTTTCAGATAACTTGACGTATCCCTACACGCTTTCATATAATTTCATGTATCCCTAGAAGCTTTCATATAATTTTATGTATCCCTAAACGCTTTCATATAATTTTATGTATCCTAAACTTTTCACACAATTTTATGTATCCCTAAATGCTTTCATATAATTTTATGTATCCTTAAACGCTTTCATATAATTTGATGTATCCCTAAATGCTTTCATATAATTTGATGTATCCCTAAATGCTTTCATATAATTTGATGTATCCGTAAACGCTTTCGTATCAATTTGATGTATCCCTCAATGCTTTCATACAATTTTATGTATCCCTTAACGCTTTCGTATAGGTTGACGACAACTGCACTTTCAGCGTAAGCAAATGAAAAGATGCTAATAAGTAACTGAAACCTTACTCGTTTGCTCCCCGAAATCAAATAACCTAATAATAAAATAATAATCAATAATAAATAATAATAATGTAATAATAATAATAATAATAATAATAATAATAATAATGAAATCGGACAAATAATGCCGAAAAGGTTCGCAAAGATCGTATCCTTGGAAATTTTATAGTGTTTTGTTTCTGAGATCCCTTCCTCAGGAGAGTTACATCAGTGAGAGACGTCGGGTAATTCCTGTTCAAATTAACAAGAGAAATCTTCCGGTAAAGTGATAGGCAAAAAACGCAACGCACGACTGCCATGAGATTAACTTTTCCTAGAGAGTGACCCTCATGGGTTTTAGGGGTGTCGTTAGCTAGAGCTAATATTTCTTGGGGGTCATTACCTTTATGATATTTACAGTTTTTTGTTTATGTTTTTACGGTAATCACAAACGGGCTTGTACTAAACACGCCGCAAAGGTAGATGCGTACCGGATTAAAACCCCTGGCGGGGGGCGCCACTATCTAGGAAAGATCCAACTTTCCTCATTCTTGCACTACTGAGGACCAACAATAAATAGGCTACCAATTAGCTACCGGCAATTTTCTCATTTTGATTCATTACAGCTGTACCTGAGAATTCAAGCTGGATGCCTAGACAGGCGAGAGTGCAGTAACGGCCGCATTCACTCTCAAAGCGCTAAAATAAGAATGAGCTCGCTTTTTACTGACACCATACGCAGCAACGTCATGACACTTCATCAGTTTGCATGACTGCAACATCTATATGAATGTCACTTGTATGAAAAAATAATTTATTTGAGGAATCGTTTCATACCTTCCAAAAATATCATTCTAGGCCCTCTTCTATTCCAGAATCCCCGAGGAGCTCCACCGCCTTCCTTATCTCTACCAAGTCTTTTTTTCAGTCATCAACTGGAACATGACTCACATTGTCTACATATTCTACAGCACTCCTATTCATTCACATTCCATACTAATAAGTCATCACCCCTTCCTCCCTACAGATTACATTTACTCTCAAAACATCACTGTTACAAAAACAATGGCCTTCAAATTTCTGTTGCAAAACATCAAACCTTTTGCAAAAGGTCTGCAACTAACCTCTGCAATCCCCAGTAACACCTTATCACGACGAACATCAGCTACGAAACTTAAACCTGATAATGTCTCTACTAATACCAAAGAATTACGCTTACAAGACTTTTCACCATTTTTATCAGTACTCTGGAAATACTAAGAATCATTAAATGAAACAGACTCTCACACTAAAGCATGCATTCATGACTGCAAAAGATCACTTTTCTTATTTAAATTTTGGCAATACCACAAAATGTGCATAATTATTTTGTTATTTAGCTTATACGAACAGTGTAGAGACAAAAAAAGCAAAGAATTTTTTAAAAATATATAATTCCGTACTAAATCATTCATTCGCCATTCTATATACTTTTACGAAAGAGTAACTTTTCACCTTGAAAATATTTGCAGCACATCAGTTTCTGCACGGCATGTTCATTGAATTTGTTTATTCTCATAAACTTTCAAATCTTGGGCATCGTGCAATTATGAAGAAAGCATTTAATGGAAAAGTAAATCTACAATAGTACGTCTGTTTACTGTGGATTTACTTTTCCATTTTATTGACTCGTGATTATGAGTTTTCTTTGAAAGCATTTAATATCATTGGCAATCTAAAGTTCGAAGGGGCACTAGAAATTAAAATGCCAATAGAAATGATGGCCAAATGTAGTGACTGAATTGACAAGAGCAGCTTTCAAGAGAAAAGGTTCTGTCACTGAAGAAAGTGTCATGAGGTAGGGAGGTGTGGTGCTGCAAATTCCCAAAGTCATGTATTTCTCTCTCTAACTTCTTCAAAAATCATATGATGTTTGGACATATTATCTCTCTCGTGCAATTTCTTTTGAAGTCAATGGCATTGCTCCCAGATACTATCTCCTAATCAAGACTTGGAATCCGTCGATACTTCGTCTCTTCTGGCAAGCTTCTCGGGAGGAAGAATTGCAAATCCAGTCCTGATGACGCCGCCGAGAGAGTTGGGGAAACGGTCCGTCGACTAGAAAAAGAGAACGTAAATGGGAAGACTCGAATCATTTCTCCTTATTCCTGCGAAGCTCGCCAGAAGAGAAGAAGAAGACCTATAGATTGATTCTGTTTTGATACGTAAAAATGATCTGCGAACAATGACACTGACTTCAATAAAAATCATATGTACATTTTTGGAAGGAAAGCTCACCCCCTTCATCCCATAAAAAATGTGCATGATTAACACATCATTTTTGTCCGAGCTAAAGATAACATAAACGCTTGTAAAAATTATCTTTAATTCAATAACAGCGAAGAAAATGGCGCATTTGCTGTATACTTTTCTCCACATTCAACCTTGGTTATATTCCTACCCTGAGTCATCCGAGACCCATG
>NC_087201.1:96755529-96800529 GCF_015104395.2 Macrobrachium nipponense | reverse complement strand
GTAAGATGGAAGAAAGATGAACGAAGGTACAGTAAAACGAACAAAAGAGACTGCAGATTGGGGCCGAAGGGACGCTACAAAGAACCCCAAGTAATGCCTACAGTGCATCAAGGGAAGTGCACTCATGGCACTACCCCTAAGGGGAACGTGCAAAAGTTGCGAGTGTGGAGACACCTATAGGAAATAGAAAAAGTTACAAGAGATGTATGATCAGAGCTTTTCTTTTTTACAATAGTTGGCCATGTGAAGCGAATGATGGAAGGAAGGGTTGGAGAGAAGTGTAGAATTTGGAACCGCTTGCAGAAATGAGAGGAAGACTCAAAACGAGCTGAGTAAACTGACTGGAATAAACATTGTTACCCAATGGCCTTGATTTTTAGAAATTAAGAGATTAAACACTGAATACAGGTCAATGGCGCAGCACTTATAGGGTTTGGGTCTGATGTACTGTTGATGAGCCTTCCGTTTATGCATATGAAGTGGCTACTACTCTGGAAGTTTTCTGCACTACTCATTAAACTGTGAATCAATTATATACATATATAAAACACCAGGACCAAAGACCAGTCTTTCAAATGAGAGGCCAGCCCATGACCAATTCACCCCAGCAACTCTAAAAGAAGCTAGAACCTCAATACTCTGTTCCTGAATCTTTTCCAGAGTACTAGGTTCCAACTACTTTCATGGCTTGTGCGAATGAACTGGTAACGGCCTGGCCTCTCATTTGAAAGACTGGTCTTTGGTCCTGATTATATATATATATATATTATATATATATATATATATATATATATATATATATATATATATATTTCATATGTATGTATATATTTGATTCACAGCTTCATTACTAGTGCAGAAAACTTCCAGAATACTAACCTGGCCTTTCATTTGAAAGATCGGGGTTCGGCTCCAGTGAGACAAAAATACAGTACGTGCTCATGTGGTCATTATTTCTACACACACACACATACATATATATATATACATATATATAATAATAATAAATATATATATATATGTGCGTGTGTAATGTTTGTGCGTGTTTATGAGTGACCTACAATTCTTACAATTGCCTATAATAGAGAGGTAAATTCCTTTCAGAAGTACTTTTCCCTATATTACGAAGTTTACGTGACTTCGGTGTCTCTGGTGAAGAGTGAAGTACCATAAAATATGTTTCTATGTCTTTTTCTTCTTTCCTGTAGCCTTCAGGAGCGGAAAGTATACGATGGTTTTGCATTCCAAAGTATCGCCGTCACGCGAACCACTGCTGTCAAGCCCTAATGTTCCATTAGAGGTGTAAAAAAATTGTAAGACTAAATTATAAATCTACAAATATATTTTAGAAACAAAATTAACAAAACAGTGTCTTTACTTTCCGATAATCAACCGTCAATAATCAACAACTAAAACTAAATTGTTATTTTGACTTATTTGTGTTAGTGATGTATAGTTTACAGGACATTCAGGAATTCTAAAAAAATTAATTGAATATCACGAGTGGATGTACGCACGAATAAAAAAAAATGAAAATAACAATATCATTAGGTATGAATTATTGTAGTATAAAGTATCTTATCTTCTAAAAGCGCGGGTTCCAATCCAGTATGGTAAGGACAATGTTGTCATGATTTCCTTTCGAATGTCGAGCACACCAGAAGATATCGTTTCCAAGAAAATAACAGATACTATTGTAGTTAGTTCAGCGGAGATTACAGACACACGCATATGTGTATGTATGTATGTATGTAGTAGTAAATGTATAAATATATATATATATATATATATATATATATATATATATACATACATACTGTTTATTTACGCTTATAGATGTATTGCATATAAATATATACGTATATATATATAACATACATCATACACACATATATTATAATATATAATAATCTATAATATATATATAATCTATATACATATATATATGTTTTTTATTTGTTTATAGATGCATTGCATATAAATATATACGTTATATATATGTATTTATATAATTATATATATGTAATGTACATAAATATACCTATATCTATAGTACATACCATAGTATATGTATATCATTATATATACATATGTAATATATATATATATATATATATATATATATATATATATATATATATATATATATATATATATATATATAGTATATATGTGAGTCTGAAATCTATTTCTGTTCCATACACACACACACACACACACACACACACACACATATATATATATATATATATACATATATATATATATCATATATTATGTATATTTATATAATATATATATAATCATATATATATATATATATATATATATATATCAACGAAGTGTAGTTTTACTTTAGCACGATCTAGAGATAGTGAAACTCAAAATGTTCCTGTGCTCGTGCCATTCCCTAATCAAACCCGCAAAAACCCGTAAAATGATGAGATTAGCTACGAAAATACGTGAGAATTACTGCACGCTTTTCGGTCACATGCAAAGTGTGACAGTCAGCACGTGGGTCCTCTCTCTCTCTCTCTCTCTCTCTCTTTCTCTATCTCTCTCTGTTTCGGTAAAGTTTACTTCAGCCTTTAGAAAAGCGCAGGTTCCCTTCCAAGGTTTGCTTTCTGCCTTTTATTTTTCATCCTTTGATTATCGGTCTCATGTTCAGAGAATAGAATTGAATACTAAATTGAGGCCAAAGACCAAGCCTAGGACCTATATAAAGTCATTCAGCGCTGAAAAGGAAATTAACAGTGAAAAGGTTTGAAAGGTGTAACAGGTAGAAAACCCCGCAGTTGCACTCTGAATCCATTGTTAGTGAGGGTGCCAAGTCACATGGAAGAGAATATGAAAGGAAGAACAGTAAAAGGAATGAATGATTTGCAGCTATGGGACGAAGGTATTCTGCAAAGATCCTTATGTAATGCCTACAGAGCACCACATGAGGTGCACTCACGGCACTAACCCTCCTACGGGAGGCTCCTGTTCAGGAAATTACCGGAATTTCAGTTGCGTCTTCTTTATGGAACGTCCGAAGATCCCAAAACTAAGACGAAGAAGGAATTCGCATCGCATTCCCTCGTGACTGAGGGAAGTCTTCGGTTATTTAGTTTTATTCTTCATTATTGTTTGTACGGTGTTTTTACGTTGCATGGAACCAGTGGCTATTCAGCAACCGGACCAACGGCTTTACGTGACTTCCGAACTACGTCAAGAGTGAACTTCTATCACCAGAAATATACATCTCTCACACCTCAGTGGACTGTCCGAGAATCGAACTCGCGGCCACCGAGGTAGCACACCAACACCATACCAACTACGCCACTGAAGCGCTTTATTCGTCATTAGATGCAGCTGCCACTGCGTACAATCAGCTGAATAAGTCCTGCATCGTAATCTTTATGCAACTTATAATGACCAGCATAGTATGTCTAATTGGTGAATCCACTTTCAGTTTTTGCTCTGTAAACAACTATTGCAGAGTTTGTCAGATGAAAGTTACTTCTCTCTGGTTATACAACCCCAATATTACGTATGTGCAGTCACTTGTTAAAGCAATCTGTTTCTTGCTTTAGTTCATTGTGTTGACTATTTATTATTTGTCTGAGTCAGGCAAAACTATTTTATGTTATGAGAACCTTGCTGACTTCACATTCTGCACAGGAAAATCTGTAAGCGCTTACATGTCATTACACTGTTCAAGTTGGCAAAACTCTAAGAAACAATTTGGATGGCCTCGTGCAAACGCTGAGTGTTGCAAACGAAAGAAAATGGAATCCTGCGAATAATGTCTGTTGGAAGCAAATGAAAGAGCTCGAACGTGAGACATGTTTGAAAGGACCCCCGGTTACAGAAGAAAGTCTCGCTCACATTGTTTACAAATGTCACGGCAAAACGACATTTATAACCACATAAACAATTTAGTTTATGGGGGGAAAAGGTTCCGTCGTGACCGATCCTTACATCTCTAACGATGACCTTTCTACCAACCTAGCGATAAACAGGATGACTGATATAAACTGTCGGTTGCTACAAAAAAGAGCATTTTTGTAACTCAGTCCCGTGCTACGAATTTACCAATCATCGGAGCATGAATGGACCTGTCATACTTGACAGAACTCTGCTGTTATTCAGCCGTCATTTACTCCAGCAATCAAGTTCTATAAACGATATAATATCTTTTAAACTTTTTATTTTTCAGATAGAAAATCACGGGGAAAAAAGAGCAAGACAAAATAGATCAATGCTCTCTCTTTATTTTCATTCGATTCAGGTCGCACAGTCTATTACCATCATTCATTTAGGACAAGGGCACATGTTGGCACAAAGTGGTTGTATCAAAGGAACATTGCATGTTATGATATGCGCAGCATACTGTCGCACACCGAGTCAGTCCACAGGAGATTGGGCAAAGTGATAAAGTAAAAGGCCCTCTGTCATTCTATCCATCTATGTATACATACATATAGTGATATATACATATATACCTATATACATACATACATGCATATATATATATATATATATATATATATATATATATATATATATATATATATATATAGATAGATAGATAGATAGATACAATATAAGCCTACATATATATATATATATATATATATATATATATATATATATATATATATATAAATATATATATATATATATATTTGCGTGTGTATACATATGAGAGAGAGAGAGACGCTGTACAAAAAAGAAAAAAAAAAAGAGTAAGGGCTACCAATTAGGGGCCACAGGTAAACTCCAAGCTACGAGTATCGATTTGCTCGTTGTGTGGGCGTTGATACACTACTTTTAAGGAGCGAAGTAATGATCTCCGCTGAAGAAAAATATTGGCGTCAATCATCTATAATCTCTCGGAATGCTCGGCGGGATTGCCAGACATACTTTATGTGAATACAGGTTTACTGGTTTGTTTCTTAGCATTGGAATGAAGGTATGTGATAGTGGCTGACAAAGGGTTTCTTTATGTAAACACAACACAAGCACCACACATTCCCGGCAAAATAAGTCAATATCAGATTTTTTGTTTTAACTGATTGACTTAGTTCGCAGATTGTTCTAGAACGGTTGGACCGTTTGGCAAGATGCTCTGATTAGGTTCAAAAGCGAAAAAAATATTGAATGGTGATATTCCTATTAAAATTTAGTAGTCAGTCGCCGCTTTCGTGTTTCCAGACGCAGGGTCTCTCAATTTGCCCAATTCGGCAATGTGCCCCTGGAAAGGAAGCTCGTGACGCTGCCCATTCGGCCTCATGTTTTATCAATTAAGGCTCCCCATCAGCCCTCATTTGGTTTATCGGACTAGCTCTTTTTTGTCAGTTATAGTTGACCGTTTTCTGTTATAGCTGTTCCTAAGTAGGTACTACGTCCTAAGCTAAAATGAACTAGACGTACATGGGACTACTCTTTCTTCTCCTGTATTGCGGAGGAAATGCGCTCCATTGCTGGAGGTGGACCGGCGGGCTGGAACCGAAAACTTTCACCAGTTATTGCCAGCTGCGAACTGCTTCGCCTCCACCTTGGCCCCACTACAGTTAGCGTTTCCATGGCACTGATGGAAGGGCAATAGCTGTGCGTAGGGCCTCTCTGGGCTGATCAATCCTCTTCCATTGATTCGGCCAGGTCTTCACATCTTGTTGCCTATTTATTTCCTTGGTAACCACGCACACGTTACTAGGTCAAGAAGCGCCAAAATGAAGCGGATGAGATCCGGCGCCATCAAGAACAATCAGTGCCATGCAGGCAGCGAGGGAATTGGGTACGAACGAGAGCTCTGGGTAGCTTTGAAGGTAATAAAGCCAAATTGAGGAACGATAAGAGTCTGAAATTGTTAGACCTGCGAAAGAAAAGTTAACATGGAGTCGTTACATAGGCCTAGACCTACGAATATATCCACTGTACCTATTTTCCATGACTAATTGATGCCTTCTTTACAGAATTTAGCGTTGCATTTACTGGAATCTGTGACAAAGAATCTGAACTATAAATAGAACACAAATTTTCCATCCTCGACACAGATGAAATGAATAACTAAATATTGGAAGAGACTGATCGGAAATGATCGATGAAGTGTATATGTATGTATATAAACACAAACACGTATATAAATGTATATACATACATACATACATACATATATATATATATATATATGTATATATATATATATATATATCATATATATATATATTATATATATATATATATATATATATATATATATGAGATATGAGAGAGAGAGAGAGAGAGAGAGAGAGAGAGAGAGAGAGAGAGAGAGAGTATACTGATCAATTTTTTAATATCAGCAGAGTGTAAAAATTTCTTGATTTATTTCATACTTTGGATCTGGGCTTTGTAGTGACAAGCGTTTCCAAAGTGTGGAGAAACACACATGCAGCATAAACTTTATGTAACATATAAGTGTGTAGTACCTAATCCAAGTGACTGTGTGTGTGTGTATCTAACCCTTATCTGTGTGCTTGATCCGTACAACCATAACAGGCGCGAAAGAGCTTCTCGAAATACAACAACCATTGTTAGCAGCTTGTTAAAATATACTATACTCTGTTTTTTTTCATCTGTCCATCCGCCTGTGGTGTTTTTGTATGGTAACACTGCGTCCCGGGCTTTAGATAGTTACATTCAGCTTACATTCAACGATTATAATAATATCCTATTTCGAATATTAACGGTGTAATTTGCATACAGTAAATTATTAAAACACTTTTCAGTTGCAAATGTACACCCAGATATCCTTTTATTTACCTAAAACTTACAAATAGCGTAACTATCTAAAGCCCGGGACGTAGTGTTACCATACAAAAACACCACAGGCGGATGGACAGATGAAAAAAAAAAACAGAGTATAAGTATCCACACTCGTCGTATCTTGCTACCAGAGCGAAAGCGCAGGCATGACCGCAACGCTACAATCCGCGACTGATGAAACGAACAAGCTACAGGTATTCGCGACGTTGCCGATCAATGTGGGTCTTTGGATACTGGTCATATTAGGACGCCAATTACAGCACACCCTTCTGTTTTGCTGCTCACCGATCGCTGGCGATTCCCTGCCAAGGCGATTTAGTTTTTGTTTTATGTGCTCCTAAACGACTCTGTTTTGCTCAGACTTTGTCGTCGTCTCATCTCTTATATCCGACAAAACGGTCCCCAGCAATCTACCAAATCATTCTCTCGGACTAGTCTTGAATAGGCAAGTACATAGTTCCGCAGTTACTTTGCGGTACTCTGCGTTGTATAACATGTGTTTTGTTTATTCATAAACCATAATGAAATGTCGTGTTTCTAACCAGGTTCTATACTTATAATTTTTCAGACGTCTCATGGATGCAACGATCATATATTTAGCAGTAGCCATGAGGCTTGCAGGAGCTTATGTTACAAAAAAAATTACTACAAGAATAATTTATGTATATCATAGCATAAATTCTAAATAAAGCTTTCAGTTTCAAGAACCAAATGTATCGTTTTAGTTATTCCACTAACATACGCCATATTTGCATAAGTATAAGAGTTGGATGAGATAGGATCTGTATTTTAACTAATGGCAAGTCATAGGACTTTAATGCTTCGACTATAAATTTATTCCAAGGTTATTCGAACTGTTATTTCATATTCAAGGGATTCACATACCACGGAACGACCTTTCCCTCAACAATACTATGCTATGGCTTCTTTATCAGTAACCATCTATATATATATATATATATATATATATATATATATATATATATATATATATATATATATATATATATATATATATATATTATATATATATATATATATGGATATGGATATGGATAAATAGCGTCAGAATGGTGTAGAAGAAGGAGAGCAGACCCTCTTAGATATTGGTGGCTTCTATAGAAGTGTTTTCTTTAAACTGGGAGACGAGATACCTGTAATTAAGCACATAATTAACTAGGCCAGGCGGAGCGGTTTTTTCTGATTTTTTTTCTGAAGGAAAAATCCACCTTAAGCGATGCTGTTACCAGAGACAGCGATAATTATTCTTCAGTCGTTTATTTTATTATTATTATTCTTTTATGTTAGAGGTTCTTCTACAAAACTTGTAGCAGATACGATGATTTCCCGTGAAAACTTTGGAAGTACTGCAGTTAGCTGTCTCTATTCTGAGAGTCGGTAAAGTTCGGTTAATGATTTTATAAAAGATTTATGAGTACAAAGATCGGAGCAATCATTGAAGATTTCCAGTAATTGGAAAAATGTAAAAAATGTGATGCTCTTACAACTGGAAGCATCAGAGCCTTCACTTCACTTATAGCAATGTAGTGGCAAAAACATCAGAAAATAGTTGGTGTATTTAAAAGATATTCTTACACTAACAGTACACGTTGCACTGCGACAACAAAACGAAATGTTAGTTATACGTTGATTTCGATATCTTGTTTAAGTGAAATATTCTCAGCTAACAATTTTCAGAGTAAAGATAGTTCAGACTGATAACAAAAATTCAGGACGAAGGTAATTCAGTTTAATAAAAAAAAAAAAATAGACCAGTCTTTTACGTAGAGCAAGTTGGCTAAAAATAGAATATTTCAAAAATAATTTCGAATGTTTACAATCTCCAACCACTATCTCTAAGGGAGAAAGATGAGTCTCCTCCAGAAGTAGGCGTCTAGAGATGCTCATCAGTTAAAGAAGTGGCATCATTGAAAAATGCTGAGAAGGTCCGATGGCTCTCGGATTATGAATGCCATGATTTCTTATTTATGCTTCATCATTATTTATAATCAGAAATGCTCATAAATCTCTGCTTTCAATGACACAAATCTCCACCCTGTCGTTCCATAATTCTCATCCATATAGGTTTGGGTCCTCCAACTCTTCATGCGCTCACGAGAACCCCGCTGACATTACCGCGTACTTTATTCCAGAGAATAGTGAGGCGGACATGTCCAGTCCATCTCCATCTCATCATGATGTCATCTACAGACGGAATTTCCATAACTTCTCTCTCTCTGGTATAACTCCTAACACTATCCTTCCATCTGACCCCTAATATGCAGTTTAAAGCTCTTTCTCAAATCAGCAAAACTATTATATATAGTTTCATTTTCATACTAAGATTCGTGTTCGTGCAAGAAAACACAACATACTATATTCTTATTTCCGAGTGCAATTTCAGTCTACTATTTGATTTCTAGATCTCATTCAGGCTGGCCACAGACTGATTTGCATTTTTTTAGTCTCGCTATTCAGGTTTAATGACTTGCATTTGGGTATTGTTCCTGAATATCTGGAAGACTCAAATTATTTCCTCACTCTCTGTGGATACCTAACCATTATCTCTGCCTTTTTTGGATTTATCTCCAGTCCCATATCTCTGCACAGATGATGTATTCTACTTAACAAGCTTTGTATATCTTAGGGCAGTTCATGATAGAAAGTGCATCGTCTAAAAGTCTGTCGTATGTTATATCTATTCCAATCTAAGACTTCTCCCCCATCTCCAACCTTTTCTTTTCTCCATTATAAAAACCGTGTGAAGGACGAACAGCAGAGGGGGAATAGCACTTCCCTGTAGCACCCCACTCGTTGCTGAGAATTTGATTTGGCAGGATTTTATCAACGACAGCTTTGTATTTGCTTTAGTGATTGGAAAATTTCAAATAGTTTGACGTATTTACTGGAACACCATTGGGACGGGAGCTCTGTGGACGACGTTGAATGCCTTCTTGTAATAAATAGAAGCAATCAAAAGGCGATGTTTAAATTCCACACACTGCTACCCAACATGTTTTAAAAATATTTGCTCTGTGGAATTCCGCGTTCTCTAAAACCAGTTTGTTCACCTCTATACTTTGGATTTATATCTTTCTCCAGGTGCGCCACCGAGAATAAACGGACTGAATATTTTCATGACGAGTGACGTCAGTTTATTGGTCCACCACATTCAATCAGGTCACTTTTCCTGACTACCTCGGCTTTGACTTCCAATTCCGAGTCACCAGACTTTGTTTCCTCATCTTTTCAGTGATTCCACCATAACCTGGTGTATTCCATCCTCTAAGATTCACTTTTACTGATTCTGCTTCAAGATTTGTGACTTTGTTCATAAGAACATTCAGGGTTTCGTCAGCTTCTGGTTTAGCAATCAAACTGTCCCTCTCATCTTTCGTGTTCATGACCTTCCAAAAATGTTAAGGCCAGCGTTGTCCTTCTACTTCTGATGTTGTTATTGATCCGCCTGCTCTTTTGATACACACACACACACACACACACACACACACACACACACACACACACACACACATATGTGTGTATGTATATACATAAATATACATACATATGTGCATATAAATGGCGCACATGTATACATGTATGATAATTTGCTAGACAGTCTATCGCAATTCGTAAAGTCGAAGTTAAAGTAGGTCAAGCTGAAACTGAACTGGTTGTGGATTGTGAGCGTTACATTGATCCGAGCAAATGATTCATTAATCGGAACACCGGAATCTTCCGATGTCTGTCAGAACACGTTAGTTTCTTCAAAAGCTCGTATTATTTTGCCTTCGCTTTCAGTGGCATTTTTATGTGCCATGCCATTTAGTGACGTCCACAAATCAATAGCACTTTTCACTAAAGGGTAAAGACTGAGGTCCTCCTCGCCCCACCTGATGGCACTGACTTTCGGTTCTGCCACTAACCCCCATTATTTTTCTTTTCTTCAAATTCACAGAAGTATCTACTTATCTATCTATTTATTTAAATTTATATATATACATAAGCGCAAGCACACACACACACACACACACACACACACATATATATATATATATATATATATATATATATATCATTAGTAGATGAAGATATATACACACATTATACATCTATAATATACATATATATACAAATATATATAATATACATATATGTATTAATTATTTACAATATATATATATTAATGAATTAGGTATGTATGTATGTATATATATATATATACATACACACATACATACCTACATATATTATATATATATGATATATAAAATATATATATATATATGTATATATTATAGATGTATATGTGTGTATATATACTTACATATTATATATATATATATATATATATATATATTATATATATATATCTAATAAAAGGAGCCCATAAAAACACCAAAATGTAGAGAGAAAAGTACTATATTTCAGAGACTGCTGTCTCTCTCTTCTATATACCTGAAGAGAGAGACCAGCAGTCTCTGAAATATAGTACTTTTCTTCTCTCTACATTTTGGTTTTTTGTATTTTGGGCTCCTTTTATTAGATGGAATTCTGTTGTTACAGAACATTTTTGTTTTAACCAGTATATATATATATATATATATATATATATATATATATAACATAAATGTATATATTTATATAATATATTTATATAATAAATGGATATATCTATACATACATACATATTAACATATATATATATATATATATATATATATATATATGTGTGTGTGTGTGCTTGCGCTTATATACATATATAATATATATATATATATATATTATATATATATATAATAATATATACATATAAACGGCCATTTCCCAAGATAATGTAATACAATCAAGTTAAAAACTGAGAGAAATTTAAAAAAAAATAATGATAAAAAAATAAACTTAAACAGCTTGCAGTCAGTAAGAAGCAACACGAAGACACTCGCTACTCACAGACAGTGGCCACTGAATCCTCGCTGTTACACATGCTGAATGTCGACGAGCTCCTTGAACCATACATGCATTTGGCGTGACGATCTCCACTTCGAAGAAGATGATCTAGACGGGAGGTGTCTCACTCTCTCTCTCTCTCTTGGTTTGTGCTCGTTTACAGGTCTTTGTTGTTGTACTTCAGGCACAGTTTCTCAGGCACTCTACGGAACGGCCTCGTTGCGTTTCTCTCCATTTCGACTCTTCCTGAGCAAATTCTGTTTTGATTTTTGTTCTGTTGTGAGTCAGTCCTTTCTTTTGGTGACGCGCATAGTGTATTGTATCTTTAGGGCCTCGGCGTCTCTTATTTTCCTGGTAGAATAGAAAATTAGATCACTATATGAGTGGAATGATAGACAGTGGATGTCAGAGCACCGCCGATGGCGGTGGTCAGAGTCCATGCAATAACTATATTTTCAATAGTATCGGTGCCTATTTCCCACTCAACGCAGTTCTTTAAATGAATTATTTTCTTTTGACCATTCAAATGCCCTTTTCCGCCGTTTACTACTCAAGATAGTGAGCAACTTTTGCATCAAATTCCCCGAAGAAACCTCTCCACTTCCAGTAACGTTTTCTGTCGAAGCCTTCTATTCACATAACACGACTTTGCTCTGATTATTGTCCGAACGTCAATGACACAAAATGCCTTAATGTTCAGAGATCCCTTTTATGGCTACCAAACACGATAGGGTCATTATGTATTTGCGCCTAAATTGACGACATGTCATTACTTACGCTATTGGGTCCCACACATATCATGGAGCAAGCTACAACTGATAATTCAGTGAACTTTCGGATTTGAATCAGGACTGTTTCTTATTTGGTAAGGAGTTTGGTTGGTTACTTATTACATTTACCTCCATGAATTTGAGAAGATATATTAAAAAAAATCTAAAAAGTTTCTCGGGAAGGTTTAAGACATTCATATGGTTATTTAAAATTTCAGCACACGCACACGCACACGAACACGTGTGTATATATATATAATCTATATATGATATATATATATATATATATATATAATAATATATATATGTATATATATATATATATATTATAATATACAGTTACTTGGAGAAACTTAAAACAATATTGAGATGATTCATGCGCACTATAGGAAATAAATAGAACTAACTGCTATTTTAAGAATAACTTATTATCAACTAACATACAGCTCAATATATCCTAGAAACTATAAGAACAAATAACCTGAAATAACATCGAAGTGGAACATAAGAAGACTTCTATATAAAGACGAACACAAGAAGGACAAGATAAAATATATCTGTAATTTCTTCATAAAGGAAAGGTAGGGAGACATCAGGTCAAAAGGACTGAAGAAATTATCCTTCAAGTTTCTGAAATGACTGTGATGTGGGATATAATTGAGCCTCCTAACTCAAGCTACTGAAAAGTTAAAACACTGAAGTTTTAACTTTTCAGTAGCTTGAGTTAGGAGGCTCAATTTTATCCCACATCAAAGTCATTTCAGAAACTTGATGGATAATTTGTTCAGTCCTTTTGACCTGATGTCTCCCTACCTTTCCTTTATGAAGAAATTACAGATATTTTATATCTTGTCCTTCATGTGTTCGTCTTTATATAGAGAAGTCTTCTTATGTTCCACTTCGATGTTATTTCAGGTTATTTGTGCTTATAATTTCTATGATCTATTAAGCTATATGCTTGTTGATAAGTTATTCTTAAAACAGCGGTTGGTTCTCTTTATTTCCTATAGTGCGCATGAATCCACTCCAGCGTCCAAAGAAACGAAAAAGTAACTTCACCGTCCAAAGAAATGAAAAGGTCAACTGGAACTGAAAATGATTTGAAAAGAAGAATAACAATACCTGTACAGGAATTTAGAGCTGGAATTTAGAAACCAATTTGAAATTGGGATCCCGAAAGTGATACATTGGTGTTCAAGCTTGAAACTACGACCTTAAAACATGATGTGAAAATTAGACTTTATGAAATCTGAAACTCGGAAACTTGCAACGGACACTTAAAATTGGAACTTGGAGACTTAAAACGAACACTTAAAATTGGAACGTGGAGATCTAAATCGAACACTTAAAACTGGGACTTTTAAACTTGAAACGAAAACTTAAAATTGAAAGTTGGAAACTTCAAACGAACACTTCGAACTGGAACTCGGAAACCAGATAAAATAATGGCTACACATTCTATCTTAGGGTCGATTATCTTTAGTGTAATCCTAATTATAGTGGCATTTGCCCTTATAGGGAAACCTTCCTTCCTTGGATGGCATCGAAAAAATCAAAATTATTGATGCCCGAGTGAAGATATACGAATCAATAAACTATCTTTCAGTTGTTGTTTTACTGAATCCATTTACTGATGCGACATCGATCTTAATGCAGATTATTTTTTATTATGAAATCGATCAGAGTAAACACAGACTCAGACAGGTACAAACACACACACACACACGAAAGTCCAGAAACGCATACATACACACATAAATATACTATATATATATATATACATATATATATATATATAATATATATAAAATAATATATATATATATATATATATATATTATAATATATATAAATTTGTATATGATGTAAAAAGCAGCAGCAATAGCAAAGAAGAAACTCGTTAACTTGAAGAAACAATTAATAGAGAATTTTCCTTGTGAGGACACAACACAATCTATAGTATTTCATGATACAAGTTACGATGTTTAAAGATGTTTGCAACTCTCTTGTATCGATCATTTAACAACAGTGAAAATGACATTGAGTAATGTGTCTGTGTGTGTAATTTGCTTCAGTTGAGGCTTGACCAGAATTTGTTATTGTCTTCCTAAAACTCTGCAACATTTTGACTGTTTATTCACCAGCTTTTCATAGCTATATGAAGAGTGAACTAAGTCATTACAAGTTTTCATTATGTAATTTTCACTGTTGTCAAACGATCAATACAAGAGGGTTGCAAACATCTTTCAACACCTTGACTTGTATATCATAAAATACCGTAGTTTGTGTTGTGTCCTCACAAGGAAAATTCTCTATTAATTGTTTCATTCAAGTTCACAAGTTTCTTCTTTGCTATGCTGCTCCTTCTCATAATGATGATAAAAAATACATCTCATTATAATAACAATAACAATGATAAAGCTGTAATAGATTCACATCAACCCGTGATTTTGATGTCTATAGACCAGTCCCTTACGCCGCTCCTGATTGGCTGTTGATAAGCCAATCACAGGGCTGGAAACTCTCAGTCTCTCTCAAGAGTTCACATAGGCAGGATGTATGTTCAACCTCTCCTGAGGGATACTTTTGAAAGACGTATCACTCAGGAGAGGTGGCATATAGATCCTACCCATGTGAACTCTCTCGAGAGACTGAGAGTTTCCAGCCCTGTGATTGGCTTATCACCAGCCAATCAGGAGCGTCGTAAGGGACTGGCCTAGACATCAAATGCACGGTTGATGTGAATCTATTATAGTTTATTGATAATGGTAATGTTAATAGTTATAATACCGATGATGATAAAGGTAAGTTATTAGCAAATGCGACAGCATAACAATATCTACTGTTACTTATATTATCATTAACACTCTCTATTATCCAAATAAGAAGAGTGGTCTACTCCTTATTTTCTGCTTCGATTTTCACTGTTGAAGCCGATGAGCCCCTATCCTTTTCCATCGAGCTCCTTTAAAGCATTCTTACGAGCAGTTTAGAATCTGGATCGCTTTCTTCATTCGACTTCCGCGTAGTCAATGGCTTCGACAAATCTCATATGAATCACCTGACCCGAATGCACGACTGACGAATTCTTGGAGTCGATGGTACGACGCAGTGTATATAATTTATTCACTTATGCAAACACATCGTAGACACACTCACACATACACATTTACATAAAAGTTTTACCTGCCAGAATAAAAGGTCAATATAATTGATATAAAATATAATTGAAATTAAAGTGTCAGGCAGACGAATCAGAACTCATACTTATTCGAAAGTTCTTAAGATTTCTAAGATAGGGTCACTAACCCATTTTAATATAATATAATAAAATATGTATATACTATATATACTATATATATATATATATATATTATATATATGTGTGTTTGTGTGTGTGTGTGTGTGTGTGTGTGTGCATGTGTGTGTGTGTGTATGTGTATCTAAAGAAGTTCGATGGAGAAGGTTGTGTAAGTGTAAAGGTTATGGGTGTACTATGTGTGTGTGAAAGTGTACGTGTGTATGCGTATATATATATATATACATATATATTATATATATATATATATATATATATATATATATATATATATATAGATATATGTGTGTGTGTGTGTGTGTGTTGTGTGTGCGTATCTAAAGAAGTTCGATGGAGAAGGTTGTGTAAGTGTAAGGTTACGGGTGTACTATGTGTGTGTGAGAGTGTACGTGTGTATGTATATATAGTAATATATACCATATAATTATTAAATAAAATGGGTTAGTGAACCCACTATCTTGGAAATCTTTAAAAACTTTCGCAATAAGTATGAGTTCTGATTCGTCTGCCTGACTTGATTACTTTAATTTCAATTATATTTTATATCAATTATATCAATATTCAAATATATTGACCCTTTATTGCTGGCAGGTAAAACTTTTATGTAAATGTAATTCAATGAAAGTTATTTGTTCTATATTGATATCAGAACTCGACAGAGAGGGACAATATGATGTCAAGAAAACTGGGACAATCCGATTAGTTTTAAATATCAAGAATATTAAAAAATGCTAAAAAAAAAAAAAAACTAGTTTTCAGAGTAACTTGCTCCGTCTCATCTTTATCTGCTCCGACAGAATAATGAAATGGAATGCGAGTGGCATTTGACAGGAGACCTGGTGGTATTTCACAGATATTTTTGTTTCGCATTGACCTTGAGGCTCTGCTTTGGCATTTCAAGATTTCTTTCCCCTACAAATTTCGCTGTTAGAAGTCGATTTTGGTCACCACCGGAAACGGGAATCAGTGGACCAAACACTCGAGGAATCATTAGTTCTGGTGGACATGGTAACTGGTGTAATGATGTAACCAAGGGTCTTTTCTTGATTGTCACTTTCTGTTTGCTCGCTCACTGGCACCTTACAAATAGCCAAGACACACGGCACAGATGACAGTATCATTCAAATGTGTTAGGAAAACTTCACTGCAAACACAATGACAGCTCTAAACGACAAGCGATCATGAATGATTTAAACCTCGATGACTTCGCCACGGAGTTTTTTCACATCTTTCCGTCGTCAGCAGAAAGCACAGCACGAAATGAGGAGCGAAAGAACCTCCGCCCTGAAGTTTGGAGAGACTTTGCCAAAACTATTTCTCCGAATAAACAACGATGTCACCAAGGCAACCGACTTCAGCGCAGAGATGTGTAGTCGTCCCGAGGCTGAAGACTGACTATTCAACGCGGCTACGGCTTCGACCACCAGCCGACCTATTGATTGTCATGCAAATGCGTCCGATTCCCCTCACTCGGTCACTTTCCCTCAGTCAAGGTCACTTCGCCTTCCACAATTTCACCCACGATTTTAATGTTTCGCTTACAGATGAGGGAGGGTCTTTTTTAACCACCAATACTGCATTGACTACACTCCATTCGTGATGACTTCGGTGTAACGTGGATTGAAGAGCGGTAGTCGAAGTCGTGTGAGAAGTTGGGGATATAAATACCTGCTGCGCAACATCCAAAACACAAGCGTGACTATGGTGGCGGGTGTGACCCAGAACTTCCTTCCCCGGGCGCTAGTAGACTCCCAGTGCTTCCTCAAACCCCACCCCCAACCCCCTCCACTCTCCTTCCCCCTTCACCCCTCTGAAGTACTTTATCTTCAAGGAACACTTTATGACCAACTGAACGGGTGTGACAGTGTTTGTTCATCCATTTTTTCCATTTTGTATTTTTCCTTCCTGTCCTGAAGGCTAACTGTAGTATATACTTCTTACAGTACCCCAACAAATTAATAGTGTCATCCTGAAATGCGATATTCTGGATAATATGGTCAATCTCTGTATCTTTCTATACTTGCCCTTTCAGTAACATAGATTTTTTTTAGTGTCTTTCACTATTAGAAGCCCTGTGAGTAATTAATGTATATTTGACAAAACATTTTGCTGAAACAAATCTTTTTTCTCGTCGTTATGAAATTTGAACGAATATTGTTAACTCATTTTTCATTCAACTGTCTTAAAGCACGCTGGGATAATATCTTGTTGACTCATATCTGGAAAATCTTATATTCTTGATTATTATGACTACGTTATTTGAGGACGATTCCTCCAGCAATCGTCCCGACCAGACTGGATGACGTCATACAGGAATTCTAGAAAAGTCTTGTTTTTTTTTCAGGAGGCGTCGTGCATGAATGAGGCTACAACCTGATCTCCGTCCAGGGAATGTTGGTCTCTGATCTTTTTATTCTCATGAATACTTTACTCCCAAAGCCTTGGCCTTTTAACTCACATCGTCGGTTCTTAAGACCAGGCAATAATTTGAGCTGCTCTCCCTTGCTCAGTTGATGAGTGATCTTTCTTTGAAGGATTTATGGCGGCAGCAAAATTCTTTTCTTAAGCTTCTTTCACCTAAAGGTGTCTGACCTTCCAGTGACGCGGCCTGAGAAGGATTCGTGCAATACTAATGATAACGAGAGTGCATTGCAATAGGGTTAATCAAATCAAACTACTTACGTTTATGACGGGTATTTATTCTTTGATATATCAACATTATTTCAGCGCTGAAAGACCTCGTAGTTCCCAGAGCTTGGCTTTTGGCCTAAATTCTATATTTCAATTTTCCATTTAATGTTTTCAACGCGGTGAGCAAGGAATGTTGGGGGGGGGGGGGGGGGGCGGGGGGGGGGGGGGGGTTGCAGATCTTTCGTTTCTGACACTTACCGTTTGTTAAATGTTTGTTTGTACGGTATGGTGTTTTTACGTTGCATGGAACCAGTGGTTATTCAGCAACGGAACCAACGGCTTTACGTGACTTCCGAACAATGACGAGAGTAAACTTCTATCACCGGAAATACACATCTCTCAGTCCTCAATGGAATGCCTGAGAATCGAATTCGTGGCCACCGAGGTGGCACGCCAACACCATACCGACCACGCCACTGAGGCGCTTCCGCTTGTTAAATTACCCATAATAATCTTGCCTAGAAGCCCCCACCCACACCCACACCCACACCGCGACCCAAAATAGAGAGGGCGGGGGTTATATAAACGTTTCTTAAACCAAACCACAAGGAAAAGGACACAAAAAAAAGTATTTTTAGACACTGGATCGTGTATTTTCAGATCTACAATGTAGGAAACAGCATTATCTCGCGATCTATAGGTTCCGTGCGAAGAATACAAGGAAAGAAACGAAGGAAATGGAATATATACATTTGCACTATGGAAGAAAAGTTTCATGGGTCGATATGGCTGTTCCAAGGTGAAATTTGCATAAACGTGAGGAGAAAGATGATCTGCGCTTACTCTTTACATTATTACTGTATTTGTTTCAATTCCTTGAAATGCATTCATTCGGCAAGGAGTTATGAATGAAAAAAAGATTAATCTATAAAAAAAATCCTCATGAACTGATTGCAAAAGTTATATGTATAAATGGAAACATGCGCATGGTTCAATGCTATTATCTGCATACTGATGAACGACTTATTCATTACCACAATGAGTAGGATGCCGAAAACCTCCGCCAAGGAACAGAAACCTTCCATCCGACAATTCAACAAAAAAAATCCCTTACCAAGACTCGGGGAGCCTAAGATCTAGTCACTTGTTCCCAACCTGGAGCCCTTTACTCTAGTGACTTTAGTTTTCTGCAAAAGAAAACTATTGTGACGGCTTTGTCTGTCCGTCCGTCCTCTGGTCTTCAAAACTACCGAGGCTAGAGGGTCTGCATATTGCAGCCTCAGTAGATTTGATTTTATATAAGGTTAAAGTTTGTCATGACCGTGAGTCGGGAGACGCTATAGGACAGGCCATCACCGGGCCGTAGCTGAAAGCTTCGTGGGTCACGGCTCATACAGCATTATACACTGCACAAAAAACTCAATTGCCTTCGGCGCAGTTTTTACTTTTTTTTTTAATCCAATCATAGTTTTGTGCAATCTTGCTAACGAACAGACACACACACAAACAGGTAACAACGGCTGCTGTCCCAAGTGTTTCAAAGATAATAAATTCTAAGAGTAGAATTTATCAATTTCTTTGAGGACTGAGCGGTGCAAGATCACTAGGTCTAGCAAAGGATTAAAAGAGGCCTTTCCCTATGACATCACGTTTGGATTTTATTGATATATATGTGCGAATGACATCATGTTTACATTATGTTTTTTAAATGCCCGATAACCTGAGGCATACATGTGGAACTAGTTGATAACCAGTCCTGTGACTCGTTCCTCATGACTTTTAGAAAGTCCTGCAACAGAGGAGGTTTCCAAGCACTCATGTTGAGTGACAACACCATCACCTTTGTAGTGGCATCAGAATGTCTTCTTAAGACCATATCGGACAATCCCAGGGTAAATGATAATCCGTTAGACATACACTATAACTGGAAGTTCATTCCAGCAAGAGCACCATGGTTTCGTGCTATATGGGAAAGGCTGATAGGACTTCTTAAGTCATGCCTAAAAAAGATCGTAGGCGAGGCCTTACTCAGTTTTGATGAACTGAACTGTGTACTGGTGGAGCTGGAAGGGATCATCCATGATAGACCGTTAAGTTACATGCTCGAAGATTTGAATCAGTTGGAAATTTTAACCCTAACCATTTGATTCTTGGGAGAAAGCTAAGTTCTTCCCAAAAGAAGTATAGTAAATTTGGACGAGATCTCTGGTGACCCTACCTATAGACAGAGAGAGTTCAACGAGAAAAGATTTCTGTATGTGTCCAGGATGTGTGGAAAAGATGGGAGAGGAAGTATTTAACAACGTTGAGAGAGACCCATCTTGGCTCAGGATAGGGGACGTAGTCCTCATTCATGCAAGGAGCAAGTGGACGTTGGGCTAAGTGATCGAGTTACATATTTGGGGAGACAGAGACAAGGTCCCAAGAGTAGATACTCTAAGTACGGCCCATAGCCAACTCACGAGACCTGTAATTAAGTTATACATGCTGGAGCTGTGGTAGGGGATAGAAAAAATTAATCCTGCGACAGGATTAATTTTTTCTATCCCAAGCAGAAAGACTGCTCAAATAGCTGCAGAAGCCAGAAAGGCATTGATAAGAACAGGGCTACGTATTGTCAATATGTAGATATAAGTTTTTCTTGTGGGGGGGACGGGGAGTATGTCGAAACCTCGACAAGAGAGGTTGTAGTTTATCACAAGTTGTGATGTTTTTTTGTGTTTTTTCCTCATTTCCATCTAGTGGAAATGAGTATTGTGTGAAAGGAAGATACTGTTTTGTTGTTTGTATTTAGTTGTGAACAGCATTGTATTTATTTGTTTCATGAGTTTAATTGTATATATACATGTTAATAGTTATTGAGTGAAAATGGTAGGTCATCACTTCTTTTATTAGAGAAATTCGTTTGGGAGCTGTGCATATCTAAGAATAAGGAGAATTTCTTGTGGTGTCCTTTGGATGAGGGTTACGAAGTAGAGATTATGCTAACACCGATCTCAGTCAACTCAGGCTAAGAATAATGAGTTCGCCATTTGTATTGAAAGGAAGTTCACATTATTTATAGATTCAATATTCTAGGTGTTATTTAGAATGAGTGAAGTAACCTGGGAATTGTAGTATAAAAATTAGGCTACGATTAGGTTAGTAGGTTTCAATTCGTTTTAGGCTATACGATTGATTTCGTACGATTTGAAGTGCTCTACTTATTTCGAGTGAGTTTGAATATCCTCTGTACTTCGTGCTCTCCCCACAATACTAAAGTCTTCAGCATCTATGCGTTTTACATGTTTTGCTGAGATTCCTTATGTTCGACTGATCGGGATTTGATAGTCAGCTTCCCGTTCGATAATTGACCCCCTATTGAGAGGAAACTTCTATCTCCAGTTGCATTTTGGTACATACGATGCAAGCACCCAGATTACATATGGGACAGGTATATTTATAAATTACATTAGATGTGAAGAGGGGACTAATCTTATCTTACGACACTATAATGGGCGGTATGTCTGCTGTCTGTTCGTCATTCAATCACGGTCAAACGGCTGGTCCGATGGGCATGAAACTTGGCAAGGTTATAGTGGGGACCCCTAAGGTGGTTTATAATTATAAGCTGGGGTCACACATGCATGAGTCACGACGGTGTATGCCCACGTATGTGGATCGTGGGCATCTTCGCGGTGAAATGACCTTAAACAGCTGGTAAACAGGACACGGGTTGACGGACGTAAAGCCAGTACCATAGATTGCACCGCAAATGTAAGCGCAACGCAAGCATGGTGTGACGCCTACCGGAACTGGCCCGGCGAAGTCCTACAAAACCCCAAGATTTTGCGTTGTAAAGCACGGCGCACTTAAGTATATACGCCGAGAGGGTAACGTTCTACGTTACTGACTTACGTCAACTTCACGTCGGTACCACGCCCAACGTTGTGGGGCCGTAGGGTACAAAAGGGCCGGCCTATAAACAGAGCTTGCAGTTCCCCTTGTCAACTCCGTGCAGCAAGAAGTATTCGCCCTTCTGAATCATCATGGATTGAACAAAACAGCAGCCTTAGGAACTTAGATAACAACTCAAAAACTACACAATGAAAAGCAAATGAACTGAAAAATAGAAAATAACAGAAAACAGACAGAGAGAGAGAGAGAGAGATTTCAATGAGTACCAGATATAAAATAACCAGAATTATAAAGATACTTAGAAAATACTTAACATATAAAATATAAATATATGCTTTAAAAGACACTTAACATTCAAAATATAAAAATATACATTATATACACTATAAGTTCTCAATGAAGCTCGAGGATGGAAGAGAGAGAGAGAGAGAGAGAGAGAGAGAGAGAGAGAGAGAGAGAGAGAGAGAGAGAGAACTGTAAAAGCACCAAGTATCAGAGTTCCTGTTTTTTTTTTTCTCAGATGTAGTTTTGTACTTTGTTTTGAAAAATTTTGCTTTTGTCTTCTGTGTATATTTTGGTCTAATATTATTTTGTCGTGAGTTTGTTTGTTCATCTCATATGTCTAGACTCTGATGTTTGTTTGCTACCTTCAAAATGAATAAAAAAATTTCTTTATTTAAAATGATTTATTGTACTGAGATAGTTTTGTATGTCTTATATGGCACTACTGACCTGAAGGCTCCGACCTGACCTTTTTTTATACCGCGCTACAGCGTTGCCACGTCGTACAGGGTCGTAACCGTGCGAGTCGGTTTCCCCGTAGGCTACCGTGCAATGAGGAGGCCCACGTGCTTCGTGGTGAGAAGAAAACCGCGGCGGCGAACAATGCCGTCGAGCCCAGCGCCTACCTCGTTCAGTCACCGTGGGTCCCACGTGCAACGCCTGGAGCTACGTCAGGTGACATTTTCATGTGACCACCCACGACTTGTTTTGAACATTTCAAAACAGGAGTGGCCTACGGTGTTCCCCTGGGTGGTGCACAACGCCCGGCTGACCCGTCACCGTAGGTCCACGAATTTACGTATGTTTTATGTAACATTTACGGTTTACTGACGTAAGCTTTTGCCAACTACCAATTTCAGCTCATGCGTGGGCGTGCGTGCGTTGATACGTGAATGTGTGACCTTAGCATAATGGGGGTTCATCCTACCCGACTCCCACCCCCCTCTCCGAAGGATGAGCACGGATTCTCTAAAACAGGGGTGGTAATACCTGTAGACTTAGTTACTTCAAACATTTATCATACATAATAGTTAAAAAACACTAGCGAGTCTCTTATATGAAGCAGCAGATGAATAGCTTTCAGGAAGGATTGGTAAATTGCTATTAGACGTAATTTGGGAACGTTAAGGACTGTGGGTGGAGGAATTAACTTCAAATTGAGCAGTTTGTTAAGGGATCTTTGAAATATTACCCGGAGAAAACAATCATTCTTAAAAATAACAAAGAAAGATATGCAATATCGTTATGGAAGGCAGAGCAGCTGGGGGTCAGTGCAAAGACCCTATGAAGAAGAGCAGATATGGAATTTATTTTAAAAAATCAACAGCCGTAAAAATTGGTACCTAGACCAATGGAAGTGCTTTCTAAAAATGCCGATATGGAAACCTTTCTCATCCCTATTAACTCTGAGATTCAGGAGGAGGAACGAGTTTTGGGTCTCCTTTTCGACGGCGAATTTAATATTGGTGTGTTGGATGTTTAAATATTCTTAGAAAAGTGTCAACTTGATGGTCATGTCCAAAGAGAGCGAAAGTATCATCGATGTAGGGTATATAAAATAATGGGTAGGGATTGAGGGGACAATTGTCCAGGATTCGCTCCTTCAAAGAGTTCATGATGCTGGCGACGGTCGGTCCTAAAGGACTCCCCATCGTCAGCCCCTCCACCAGTGTGCAGAAGGTAACGTCACGACTCGTGTATATAATTATATATATATATATATATATATATATATATATATATATATATATATATATATATATATATATATATATATATATATATATATATATATATATATATATATATATATATATATATATATTAATACATATATATGTGTGTATGTGTATAATGTATGATTACTACTGGTCATTATTACCAGAACTTTCAAAAATAACTGGCACCAGAGTTTTTAACTTCCCCCTTTCCCTAACTTTTCGGATACGTTACGTTTTTGTAATACGAGAACTTAAAACCTCACGTGCTCAGTATCTGCTGCCATAATTCAAGTCTGTCACGATACAAAACCTGCCTGCACGACTGCCTCAACAGACTTTGACTCTCAAGGTTTTATTTTGGAGGAAATTGGACTTCATAATATAAAACGTTGCAAGTTTTCAAAATGACTTCTCGAGGAAAACAGTTGTGTGGATGATTTTCTTTTGTTACTTTTTTTAAAAACATAAAGAAGGGATGACATAATGTCGTTGCGGTACTTGTCTTGGTATGAAAATATTGACCCTAAAAGGAAGAACGTTTTTTATCTCGCCAAAAATTCTGAACCAAGTACGACGACGTTTTCAGTTCTTATCGAAGCCACGCATTTTTTAAGGCGACGTCGATCAAGGACCACCTGGAGAACTTCAATTTTGCATCAAAATCAACAAGTAAAACATGCGCCGAAGAGTCTTCGGCGCAATCGAGTTTTCTGTACAGCATATAATACTGTATGTGTCGTGGCCCATGACACATTAACCACGACCCGGTGACTAACTTTAACTTTAAATAAAATAAAAACCACTGAGGCTAGAGGGCTGCAATTTGACATGTTTGATGATTGGAGGATGGATGATCAACACAATAATTTGCAGCCCTCTAGCCTCAGTCATTTTTAAGACCCGAGGGCGGACAGAAAAAGTGCAGATGGATAGCCAAAGTCACCTCAATAGCTTTGTTTTACAGAAAACTAAAAAAAATATTGAGCCTTGGAGTAAAATCTGTGACGAGATACAAGAGAACTTGTTCTCGTGACACAACCCTTAGGGCTGTATGGCAAAGCTCTTTGTTTTATGTATGACCGCATTTGCATAACAGATTGTCCAGGTAGAAAACTTCCCAACTCGCTTTACGGTTTCCTCTCATTTCGATTTTGTTTACGGTTCTTTCAGAGAGCTGTACTGATTAGCATCCCTTTGCCCCTTTCACTTCGGTAATAATCTTGCACAGCTGAGAGGTTTCATAGACTTCAGTTTTCAAATTTTACTTTATTCCTCATGAGGGAGAGTGGTGATGTCCTAAAGATTTCCAGTTATATAATGTTATTATGGTTGTTTATCATGATGGACATTCCGATTTCTTCTTTCTATTTCTTCTTCTTCTTCCCATAAATGTTCTTGTCCTTCTTTCCTCGCGCACTCCGACTGACGAGAGCTGACCTCCTTCAGCCGAAGCACCAGGGCCTCTGCAGTATAATAGGATTTTACCCTTCATCCCGTGACAATGCGTGACACCAGTCTATCTATCTCGTCAGTTCGCCAGTATTCATTGCCAGCAAGTCATTCCTTTCGGATAATGCCACCCACACAATGTCATTGGGGCAAAAACAATCCCAGACTAACTTATCAGCGGATGGAAGACTCGCAAATCAAATCAGAGGCGTCAGCAATGAATGGCAGATAAGAACTCTCCTCCAGGAGATTTATGAGACAAATGACGGTGATTCCTGTCGTCAGGAATCACAGAGTTCACGTGACTAGTCAGTTCCTTTGTACAAGGAAGCGTCACGGAATCTCGAACAACTACACAGGCAACGCGTTTTTATTCGTTGTTCTCCTTTTTTCTGCAAAATCCTTGCCACCTCCAGCAGCGCCTGTTTGCATTGTATGATTTACTGATCTCCATCGATCGGGCACATGATTCAAATATGGTGTACAAACAGACAGACATATACACAGGCATAAACGAAAACAGGTATGTATACGTGTGTATATAATATAATATATATATATATATATATATATATATATATATATATATATGTGTGTGTGTGTGTGGTGTGTGTGTGTGTGTGTGTGTGTGTATACAATACCTACTATCTATATATATATATATATAGGATATATATATATATATATATATATATATATATATATATAGTGTAACTAATTTACAATTAAAATTCAAATTATACTACAATTACATCGCATGACAAAGCGACTTTTAATGTCTCACACATACCACCGATACACACTCTCTCACACACACACATATATATATATATATATATATATATATATATATATATATATATATATATCTATATACATATATATATATGTATATATATATATATAATATATATATATATATATATATTATATATATGTGTGTGTGTGTGTGTGTGTGTGTGTGTGTGTTTTTAATAAGCACAAAGCCCCCAATCAAGTACTCGATTTAATCACACTTTGGAAATGCATTTCACTACAAAAGCCTGGATCCAAATTAAGAAATCCGGCGGCCGAAAAAAAAAATTCGAACTCGCATCCGGAGAACGAAGTAACATTTTCCATTCAGACCTCGAAAAAAAGGTATACGGTAAATCCAGCTCATACGTATACATGCATACATTTGAATCCAGATACATTACTAGACCTGCGATGGACCCCCTTTCGCTATTAGAGCCGAGGGCTCAATCATTTATTGCCTTTTAGGTTGAAATTTGCTTCGAATTTTCTGCTCACACTTACCAGATACGTATGTAATTTAAATATTCACAGTAATCAAAATTACATAATATATATATATATATATATATATATATATATATATATATATATATATATATATATACATACATATATATACACGGGTGTGAGTGTGGATGTAGATATAAAATTGAGGTCAGTAAATAAAACTTGACTGCTACTGTAAGGAGGGACAATGGCTCTGGTTTTTAATGCACCGTATCCCATATCCTTAGGCAAAAAGGCACCTAGTAAAGGCTAAGAAGCCCTTGGGGGATAATGCTTCGTAAAAGATGGGTGAATCCATTGCAATTAATACGCAGAGAAGTGTTATTGAATGATCGTGGAGTCTTGGCGAACACAAGTGCCCCTTACATAGAAAATTAGCCTCTTCACTTGAGGTGTTTGCCAATCGTGGCTCACTCTGGTTTGTTTGTATAGTGCTTTTACGTTGCACGGAACCAGCGGTTATTCAGCAACGGGACCAACGGTTTTACGTAACTTCCGAACCACGTCGAGAGTGTACTTCTATCACCGGAAATACACATCTCTCACTCTGGTGAAATACTGGGAAAACAATGGCATGCTGACCACCGATGAGTGCATGGCTTTGCAGCCCATTATGCTGTATTTGTACAAAAAAGGAATATTAAATCAAAAAGCATCTTTGGGGTTTTAATGTGCCTGGATGTAATGCAGAGGGAAAATGTACGAGAGCTAATTTGTTTTTGAAGAGAAAACTGGATGCTTTAGCACTGTGACAAAGATGACAGGGCAATATCCTCAGGAGTGGGCAAGCCAGAGGAAATTCTGGGAATGCATAAGAGTAAAAATGTGTTTGGTCGAGGGTTCCATAGGTAAGACCGAGAATAGTGAGGAAAAAAGTTGTAATGCTGAATGTGTTGCGAGGGTTAGAATCTGTACCTTGCAGTTTGATAGAAAACATGAAAGGGTGATTGCGCTGGGTGATTTAAATACAAAGGCAGCTGACAGAGAAAGATGGCATTGTTAGCAATGATAGATTTCCTGTAGTAAATGAGAGCACAGAGGGTCTCGTAGAAATATTTTGAAAAAGGATTTGATTGTTGGAAACCTATAGTTTTCAAAGAAAATATTAATATACATATCTAACAAGGTGAGGAAAAGAGTTGGTTTGTAGATTATGTATTAGTTCGAGGTAGATGGAAGATCAAGATGATGGATGTCATAGTTGGATGTCATAGTGAGATGCCAGCTGAAGGAATATTCGATCTGAGATTGGGACTGGAACACAGCTGTGTGGGATATCAAGACAAAAACCTTTAGGGGAGTTACAAGGATTAGGATGTTTCAGAGATTTATCAGTCCACACGAGGAGACATCATGTGCTCACTTATCTCTAGGAGCAGGTTTTACAATTCATTCAGTGTTCTAATGATTCTACCTAAGTTTCCTTTAAACTCTTCCATGCTGCTGTTGTCTACAACTTCTAGCGGAAGTTTATTCCATCCGTCACATATCTAGTATGTGAAGAAGTTCCCACAATGAGATGTGTCGTATCTCTAAAGTTCTAGTTTCCATCCATTGTTTCTTGTCTGGTTTTCGTTTAATGTGAAGAGGTTTCTGGAGGAAGTAAAAAAAGCATGAAGGTTGAAAATGTTTAAAATATCTGCTTGAGCTGCTGGAACAAAGGTTGACGGAGTGAACGTAAAATTTTAGATGAGGTTATGGAGCCAGAAAGGAACGAATGTTGGTGGTTTTAAGACTGTGGGAAAAAATAATATAGACCCTGAAAGGAGTGAGGAAGAAATTAGAAGTTTGTTGAAGGAAAAATAAGAAATTATTCAAATTGCAATTGGAAGACAGAAGGAAAGATCATGCATAGTATATACGCAATGATGGAAAGAATCGCTAAAAAGAGGCGGTAAAAACAGAAGGCACATAATAAAAAAGGGAGGGTGAGGATCAGAAGTTGGTGAGAAAGGATACCAGGGAGAACATCTTATTTCTATAAGGAAGAAAATGCAGAAAATAAAATGAGCAAATGGACATAAGTATAAAAGATGAAAATGGAGAAGAACTACTGAAGAGGTAGCAAATTGGAAAGACACCAGGCTCTGAAAGGATTAAAAGAGATGAAGAGGTATGGTGGCGATAGGTTGGCTGAACAGCTGACCAGGATATGTGAGGTATGTCTGTATGAAGAAATGAATGGAAAGGCGATAGAAAAGATTGTAAGAATAACTTAAGTCCCGTCCATACAGCCGAGCTTTGCCCGACGAACTGTGTTCGATGTGACGTCAGAGCTTCTGACGTCACATCCAGCAAAGTTCGTCGAGCAAAGCTCGCCCGTGTGGTCGGGGCCGTAGTTTACCATAGCAGGTCTGTGGTAATTCTGACTGATAAGGGTAAAGCAGTTGTCAGGACTGATTGGGAATACAAATTTACGTTTTGACAAGATACAAGATCAACTGCTTGTTATACAGCGGTTATGTAAATAAGCTTGAAACTGAAGAGCAAACCTGGATCTCTGGCACAAGGAACTGCAGGAATTTCAAATAGAACTTATGGAGATAATGTAGAGCGTTTTAAGGATATATGGCGGAGAGAATAAATGCCGAGTGGTAACAAGATTTAGATGGACATGAAGCATGAGTTTGAGTTTGCAGATTGAAGAATGGCTGGAATGGTGTTAAAAATGAGTCTACGACAAGGTATAATAAACATCCATGACTGTCTAGTATATCTGCAGCTGCAAGGGTAAGAGAAGTAGAAGAAGGGACTGAAATTGTAGGTGCATAGTTATGGGAATAGTATAAAATGGGTGATGTCTGCAAATGAAACTACACTGAGTGGGGCTAGTGAAAACAAACAACAGACAGTTGTAATTATTCGCAAGAGGAGAAAATTGAAAATAAGTGCGAACAACAGCAGGTAAGTGGGAACCAGGAGGATGAAAAAATGACTGTTACTATGGGTGGTAGAAGAATGGTAGCAGTAATTCGCACAGGTACTTGGGAGTAAGAATTTTGAATGATGCTAAGTTGAAAGCATAAGCGTGACACATAATAGGTGAAGGAGGGAACATAGAGAGATGTGTGCAAAAGATTGCAAGGAAACTCTGAGTGTCTCTGAATCCAAGGTTGGAATGTATGGAAGTTGAATACAAATGACGGACAAAGGTAGAAGATGCAGAGTTCAACTGTTTACGTAATGTAAGTATAAGTGTCATTAGATGAAGTTAGAAATGACAAATGTGGAAACAGTACATGGGAGATGTTAAAAAAATAGCGTAGTCGAATGGATGGAAAACAATGTTGTTAGATGGTTCATTTATGTGGAAGGAATGAAGGATGATGGGCTGGTGAAAAGGATATACAATTTAGACGATTTAGATGGAATGTGGCCAGGAAGACACTGAAAGGGCAGAAAGCTGCTATGAAAAGGGTATAGGGAAGTAGGGGCTTCAATTCAGAAGCAAGAGAGAGCATGCAAAATAGAGAAGATAGAGAGAGGAAAGTGGCTAAGGGCGGGTGAAGGATGTTATAGTTCATTGCTATTAAAACTTTCCTGCCGGTGTATAACACGGATAAAGCGGTGACAGTTCCTGCATATGGGTTCGTTCAGGAACTGAATTGTGAATATGATAATGATCTTTGTCTTTTCATTTCACAGCCGCCACTCCCTGTTAGGGGAAACATCATACGTGTATTTGTATGTATTAGTGTATATATATATATATATATATATATATATATATATATATATATATATATATATATATATATACTATATATATATATATATATATATATATATATATATATATAATATATATATATATAGTATATATATATATATATACATACATATATATATATATATATATAATATATATATATATATATTATATATGTGTGTGTGTGTGTGTGTGTGTGTGTGTGTGTGTGTGCGTATGTATATATTGATAAAAATTTGTATTTGTGCTAAAATATATTAATAAATAATAGGATTTACACCTGTACTAATTAAAGACCCAGTAGGGCTCATCTGATTGATATATTTAGGAAAATAAAACTTGACTCATATCAAAAGCAGCTTAAGCTATAGTCAAATCTTTTTTTTTTTCCTATGCGTGAGTTATATGGGACATACTGTAGTCTGATATACATTCGATATATCCTACATTTCTTGAGATCTCTGACGCTACTACTAACTCCTATCCATGTTAAAGATAATAACGATAAAATTCTTTTGCCCGAAATTCATAAGGTATATTTTTATTTTGACATATAGTACTATGACTTCCAGCATTTTCCTCTAATACACCAACTGTTGCGACATTTGGATGAAGCTGTTTACATTTCTGTAGATTTGTTGTTTATATGGATTGGTTTGGTTTGTAAGGTGTTTTTACGTTGCCTGGAATCGGTGGTTATTCAGCAACGGGACCAACGGCTTTACGTGACTTCCGAACCACGTCGAGAGTGAACTTCTATCACCAGAAATACTCATCTCTCCCACCTCAATGGAATGCCCGAGAATCGAACTCGCGGCCACCGAGGTGGAAGGTCAAGACCATACCGATCACGCCACTGAGGCGCTTTTGTTAAATGGACAGCATGAACTTATTTCCTGTCAAATGTTCATTAGTCAGTTGCTTCACGGTGATTTCCAACTCGGTATTTGAGGTCCTTTATTCCTCACACTGTCGGACCCTGGAACTTCCTCCCTGAGGATGCTGTGCAATTGCAGCTTCAGCAGATCAAGCAAAGATCCAATGCATTATTACTCTAATGCTGCTCTCCATTTTCATACTTTTTCGTCTATTTATTCATTTTCTTTTTTTAATAAACAAGATCCCTTCTTTCTGTATTTCCCTTTACCTCCTCTTACTTCCTCCTCTTGAACACAATATTCTTTGGAAGATTGAATTTCAAGTCAATGGCCACCGTGGGCTGCTTCCATATGAATATGGTTCACTTTCTGAATAATAATAATAATAATAATAATAATAATAATAATAATAATAATAATAATAATAATAATAATAATAATAATAATAATAATTGAAAAAGAAACCCACAAATTCACTGTGCAAATACTGATAAGTAAACACGTTATACATCGTGATTTTGTGGGTTTCTTTTTCCATCTTCAGAAGAAAACTGAAAGGAGTTTTTGTTTGGTTAATAATTAATAATAATAATAATAATAATAATAATAATAATAATAATAATAATAATAATAAGTGACGTGCTTAGATTTAATTTAACTTGGACAAGGAACTGAATCTTTCAATAAATCTTAATAAGTTCTTCTGCTGCTCCTGAGTCATCCGAGGTTGCTTACTAATTGGTTATGTAAATTCAGGCAAAACATTTATTGCAAAGCGTGTCTTTCCGATGTCGGGAACTACTGCATGAATAGGACAGCATACGTATTTACATAGATGGTTAAACAGACTGTGGTGGTTGAGCCTGAGTAAAAACTTCATTAAATTACAGTAAATCGGTATTTCATGTCATACTGAAAGCTGAATACGCTTCAACCTAAAACCCTGTCCTGTGTCTATGTCTGGATGTACAAAAGATTTCTTTGAGTGATTTCTTACTTGCAGTGTATGGTAAGTGCTGACAGTGAAGAACATAATGCTTCAATATATGAACTGATTTGAATTTTTTCACTCAACTCGTTTTTCTTTGCAGCCTATCAAATATATCTACTTTACAAACATATGCACAATATATATATATATATATATATATATATATACTATATATATATATATATATATATATATATATATATATATTCCGGTCAGCAAGATATATAGACTTCTGGAGATTTCATGATTCAAATGATAAAAGGCCAAGTTTATTAACAAAAAACGCTTCGCACTCATGACTCAGTGCATCATCAGTCTGTGAAAAGTAAAAGACAAAATAAAATACATTCTTAGCATAAACGGAATTCACAATGCAATTAAATTTTAATTGCATTGTGAATTCCTTTTATCCTAATAATGTATGTTATTTTGTCTTTCACTTTTCACAGACTGATGATGCACGAGTATGAGTGCGAAGCATTTTTTGTTAATAAACTTGGCCTTTTATCATTTGCATCATGGAATCTCCTGAAGTCTATATATATATATATATATATATATATATATATAATATATATATATATATATATATATATATATATCTATATATAGATATATGATATATATAATATATATATATATATATATATATATATATATATATATATATATATAGATATATGTATATATTATATAAACATAGTAAAAAAAAATATTTCAAAACCGATGTATTTTAAGCCGATGTATAAAGAAATTTATGTGATGTCATATATTTCCTGATATGCAGGAGCTTAAAAATGGTAGAACTAACGGAAAGCATTCTGCAAACGGGAGAGGGGCAATGAAAGATCTTCCTGTAACAGCATTAAGTGAGCAAGGTGGACAGACAGGTCACAGGGACGCTGGTCAATCTTTCTGTTGTAGTGGGGTCGTGCGTGACGTGCAAACCCTTTTCACTCAGGGCAATCTAGTAAGGATATTCATGCACAACCTTTTTCTTGGTGTTTCCAGATTGGATAACAAATATTCTAGGAAGGATTTCTCGCTCTTTTGTCTGGTGCAACATAACCTAAAACCTTGATAGCTCTCCTGACACGAAAGTCAGATCTGGCTTAACTTATGATAACTGTCATTAATAAGTGGGTGGATTCGAGTTCGAGATGAGTTCCAGATATTTCTTGATGCTGAAAACGGAGGAACTGAGGCCATTACAAAAACGAAGCCTTGACTGTGCATGATATGAATAGAATCCCGGATATGGACCCCTCCTCCCCCGACTACATCAGTCATTCCCCCTGATAAATCACCCAGGGAATGAATGACTAAGCCCTCCTCAACATAAATAGAGGGAATGACACGGTATGACTTCTTTCCCAATGAACAAGGTCTGAAACACCTCATCGACGGTGTGTTGCAAGTAGACGGAAGTGCTTAATATAACCTACAATGATTCAGAGCTTTAGCTTTTAGTGCTGGAGGACTTTCCCACATCATTTAAGCATACCCATGAACTCTTTCTTTTTTTCTTTTTTTAAAACTTTCCGAAGCCATGCGCCCCTGCCAGCGTTGTGGCTGAAAGGAGCGAGGCCTTCAGGTATGGTGAGAACCTCCCTTCTTGATTGCAGGCAAACTGTTTCCTTTCTACAATCGAGGCAGTCCTCGATGACTGGCAGCTAAATGAAATACTATACACAAATGTCTCTCGGACAGCCTCTATTAAATGTAACCAAATCGGAAACAAGGTCTAGCGAAAATGAGACACTTGAGTTATTAGTTTATTGATATTTTTTTAAACTGGATTTATAAATTGTGAATAATCGTCTTTTCTTAGCATTACATATTTCAAGTCAGTGACTTCTCTGCCTAGATTCATTAAAATATGTGACTTTTTACATGGTATAAAAGCCTTGGAAGTCCTGTCAATTTGAGCTCAAGAATAATCTGTTTCCAGCGCATCAATTCCAGATTTGGTTTAGTTTACCAAAGTTTTGTTACCTTCCCTACTTTTCCTTCATTACTTTCATTCACCTTTGTCTATACCCTTTCCCAGGCCCGCCTTTGCCTAAAATTGAACACTCCATTTCCATGCTTCCTTTCCCTCCTGTTTATCAGAAGTCGTTCGCATTCATTCTCAGATGCCTCTCCCATCAACTGCCAACTGATATTAGATGATGACTTCGTCATTCGTCAAATTCAGGGTTTCTATGAATCTATTTCTACCAATTTCGTTTTCTATTCTTCCTTCTCGTTCTGTATCATTTGGTGGATATGAAATTGGAATATACAAAACTTAGACCAAGGACAATCACTGGGACCTATGAGGTCACTCAGCGCTGGAAGGGAAATCGCGGATAAAAAGGACTGAAAGGTGTAACAGGAGGAAAACCTCGAAATGGCACTATGAAACTCTTGTTGGGAGAGGGTGGAAAGTAACATGGATGAGAATATGAATGGAGGTACAGTAAAAGGAACAAAAGGGGCTGGAGCTAGAGGGGCCGAAGGGCCGCTGCACAGAACCTTAAGTAAGCCCTACACCGCACCACGTAAGGCACACTGAAGGCACTTAGCCCCAAATGGGAATGGATCTGAAATTAAAATTCTCTCTGCAGTCGACAATATGAATGTTCGAATAGCTCCATACTTTTTCCTTATGGGGCCACATGACTCGATTGGTTAAAATAATTTCTAATATTAATTTCATTTATGAAAATTCAGCTATAAAATCAAGCACTGGGGCACGTTCTGTTATTCAGCGCCTACGACACCTAAAAGCGGTTGGGTATCAAGGTGGAGGAAAGGCTGAAAAGTGGATGCAGACAGAGGCATTGGGACGCTGCAGACGCCGCTTCCACTGGCTTTCCTTTGAAACAGGATTGAATAAAGAGTATTTAAAGTTGCTTTGATTTTACTTAAGCCTTAATGTCCCTTCCATACCGACATGTTATCTACACTCTTGCTTCTCTTTTGTTTTTAAGCTGGGGCATGATATATGAAAATATACCCTCTTCAATGGAAGTGCAGCCCCATTCCCGTGTTGAAAATTACGGAAGTGGTGACAATTAAACCTTTAAACGCACATTTTCAGCCTTAACATCTCACTCAATCATTTAATCTATTTCGTAAAACTAACACAAAAACAACACAGAAGGTATACAACGGGACCCTACGAGCTTTGTTAGAAGCGAATTCGCTAATATGCTAGAAAGTCTAGAATTATGCCAGACCAGACCTACTCAAAAGATGGCAGAATGGGCCCGCCCTCCCCCAAGTCCCCCAGGGAGGACCGCACCCTCCCCATTTGTCACTGCACTGCTGTCAATCACATGACAATTCGAAACATGAATCCCATTTTCCGTTTTTGATCACCAACATTTCATGTCACTTCAAGAAGCCGCCTCTTCTCATTTTCGCTTCTCATCCTCCAGAAAGCTCCAAAAGCATACTAGTAGGCTATTCTCATTAATGACACAGAGCAACATAAAGCATCGTTACATTACATAACATGACCTAACTGAAAGACCTACTCCCGATGGAAAAGAAGAAAAACATTGCTAAAACTCATCAAGGATCACGGAGAGAACGTCGGGTTGGTGCGGATGACGTAAGACAGATGCCAGAGATGAATTTCATGCACATTTCCGATTGGCTCGTCATCACTACAAGGCGCCAAGAGGCATGGTGGGAGATTCATCCGCGGATCTCCGTCACGCGAGAAAGGAACCTCGCTCGCTCTGTCTCTCGGTTGTCTGTCAGTGAGTCGCAGGACACGGAACGCGAGAGGTCTGGTACGGAAGCTGATCTCTCGCTGTAGTGGTCAATTGAAATCTGGTGCAACATGTATTTAGGAACAGAGACTTTTTGAAGTGAATCAAAAAACGTTCAGATAAGAGACCGTCTTGTCTAGAACAAGTTTGATGAAACACAATGGACCTCGTTATTTCACACATATTGTAGACGCCATTGGATGTGATTGATTTTTCCAATCATGCAAACCGAAATCGGTTGAAATTTGGAATTCAGTGCAAAAAAGCATTAGTAACTTCAAGTACAAGCCTTTCAACATATAGTCCCTTTTTTATCTCAATATTTCAGAATAATTGTTTCTCGTGCATGAAATTTGTAGCTTGAAATGGTAAATGACCAGTATTTTGAGCATTCAGTTGTATGTTTGTGTTCAGACAATTCCACTGTAATTTTGTGTGCATGTATGTATGTAACACATACCTGTGTGCTTAAACAAAGAAGTATATTACTGCATCGCACATTAAATTCCTTTCAGTTTCCAGAAGTCCCAAAGAGCTGTTTGTCACTGACACGAAAATCAATTCTTTTCAGATATATTAAGGACATTTTATATTACACTATTTATTAAAGACATTTAATAATCTCATAAAATGTGGATGGCATGGAGAAAAACACTCTTCCTAATGATTGCACTGCTTGGTGAGTATAAATAATGTACTTTTCTTGGCTTTCATCTTTATATATATATATATATATATATATATATATATATATATATATATATATATATATATATATGTATATATATATATTATTCACTAGCTAACTTATCCGTGCGTGCATTCACTATTCTTTCCCTAGGTAGCCATAACTTTAAACTTAAGACTCTCCATGCTTGTTACCCTTAGTATATTTGCTTAGGTTTCCCTGAGGATTTTTGTGTTTATCAGGAAATACGGAAATATGTTTGTTTTATACAGACTAGGGAGCATCCGTTTTTTGTTTAAATAATTTCATTCATATATGCCCTGTCGTTTTCCATTACAGGTTTCGCTTACTCGGAGAGTAAGACTACAAACTACTTTGTTGTTGATGTTGTTCTTGTTCTTGTTGGGGGGAGGGGTAGGAAAGCCCCATGGAAAAGTCTAAAAAAAAATCTGGAAAAGGTGGTTGGCGTTGAGTAAAAGATACGGAAATTTAAGGATAGGATATTTATGATCTATTTATTTATTATAATGAAAATGTAAAAAATAAATATACATGTGAAACAGTACAGAACAATTATTTCTAATATAAAATAGAATGCATTTATATTAATTTCCGTAGGTGAAACAACGCCCCTAGTACGCTGGGGGTCGGATCACGCTTTGTTTAAATTGTACAGTCAGAGGCGTCTCCGACTGTATCTCGGTCTTCCCCTTCCTTTTTCTTCCTTTATTCTTCCGAACCTTTCCAGCGCTTTGCTTTCCCGCTGCATGTCTCTTCAAATCGCTCCAGTGACTCATCGTCAGAGGAAGAAGACGCCCGAAATTCTTCTGCAAAGACGCATATCTCGCTCACATTTTGTTTCCAGATAGCCTTCGGCATAAACTGGAATTTGTGCGCTTTTTTTATATTTCTTTTTTTTTATTCTTTTATAATCCGAGTTCAGTGACGCCTCCCCATTTGCATGTTACTCTAAATTCAACAATTCTGCAAGTCTGCGAATCTCCGGGGTTTTCCGTACATTCTATTACTGGCGTAGGTATTTCATGCAGCCTGGCTTTATCATTTAACTGTTGACACGCAGGTATTATCTGTGCGCACACACACATATAGCATGTGTAAATATATATATACATACATATATACATACATACAGACATACACGCATATATATATATATATATATATATATATATATATATATATAGGTTATGGTTAGGCTTCTTCGCTTTGACCATCAGCCTATAAAATTAATTCCCTGCTATTTTTCATGATATAGTATATAACCGTCTCTATCTTCAGAGGCGACACTCTTCCGCTGTGTATCTAACCACACTCTTTCCCTCCGCCATATTTTTTGCTTCGGCCTCGAGGCAGATAATGACATATAATTGCCCATCCCGAAGGCCTTCACGTAGGAACACTGATACAAGCAAGCTTTTTCCAAAAGTAGCCCAGTTCAACAGTGTCATTTTGTTGTGGAATTCGACCCCTGGCATCACGTCGCTTAATCAACAATTCCGAAAATTCATAAGAAAGCAGAATAATCCACCTGAGAAGAGCGAACGACTTTCAAGTGATGAAAGAATTGTTTACGAATCGTGTTTCGTCGTCGTCATTATCTATCTGTATTGGGCAACGAGCCAACTCGTAATACTGTAGAACACCTGTTTCTTCGGTGGTTGATTTTGTTGTGCAATACTCGTTATACTCACTCGCTTTGATGGGCTAAGACTGTCTGGTCCGGCATTATAGTTGGGTTATCATTACCTCCGATATGGAGATCGTCTTTTTGGTTTCGTTTCTATGTCAGCTGTTGGAGAAATGACGTGTCGGATTTCGACGAAGCCTTTGGGACACTTTCATTGATGTCTCTTTACACATGGATTAGCTGCGGACGAATTTTTACCCCAGAAACGATGCATAATCGTCATCAATATCCACCGCAAGTTTTTCATCAGAAAGGACCCACCCATTATTACTTTATGCAGGATTTATCAAAAGCTGATCTGACGTTATCAATATATTTTGCTGCAATATCAACCTTTACAGGCAGACAAGGGTGGAAGCAAGTAGTGCTCAAAAGGGCAATTGTTATCGCAACCATGAACGCCACCACTGCTCCTAATAATACTGGAACCTTGAACCACATGAATTCTCATACAGGTACATTCTCCCACACACATACACACACACTATATAATATATATATAATATATATATATATATATATATATATATATATATATATATATATATATATATATATATATATTATTACACATAAAATCCACGTTAAGATGGCGAGTGAAAACCGGGACTAGGAACAAGTACTTTCGTAGCTTATTCTAAATTTTCAAGATCACACTGAGTACAAACATGGTTTACAGGAGTTAAAATACAAAATTGAGTAGTGGTCTTATAGAAACAGTATTCGTTGAAGCCCGGCCACTAGGAATATTAACTTCCACCCTGGTCTATCCCTTGATTCTCTTTCTCTGTCTTTTGCTTGGAGAACATGCTGCCCGAATCAAGAAACTGTAATTCCGCCCACCACTACTCAATTTTTACATAAAGCTCTGCAAACTATGTTCTCAGTGTGAACTTGTAAACGTAGAATAAACTACGAAAGAACTTGTTTCAAGTCCCGGTTTTCACTCGCTGTCTTCCGTGGATTTTATGATATTCTCAAGCACGTGGACTTTCGTGCTACATTGATATATATATATATATATATATATATATATATCTTGATATTATATATATATATATAACATATATATATATGTATATATTATTATATATATATGTGTGTGTGAGTGTGTGTCTGTGTGTGTACATATACATAATATATATAATAACATACCTTGACCTCAGGATAAATTTTCAATAGATCTGCTACTCTATACCAAAACACTCCAAGCAATATTTCTATTTAATGTAACATTTTTCAGTTCTAGCCCATCCCTTTGTCAAACATAAAAAAAAAATAATAATTTCACACAATGGTCAAATATAACATTCTGACCTTGGGTTTTGAAGATAATCCTTGTTTATTATTTTGGCACTGTCGGTTTGGCATGAAGCACGACAAATTTCACGGAGGTCACGCAATTGATGTCGATTTTCTAGCTCTGTTGTTGTATCCCTGGATGTATCTGTCCATCCATCTATCGTATGCACGTAAAGGGAGGGTCAAATGACCGTCTTGTAAACAAAGAAAAGTTAAGTCATTGTCGTTCAATAACGTTACCTCCTAGCTTTATATATATACATATATATATATATATATATATATATATATATATATATATATATAATGTGTGTGTGTCTTGATAACATAACCGTGATTCTATATACGCATTAAGCGACAAATGTCATTTGATATCTAATTCGCTCTATCTCGGAATTAATATATTTTCATGTATGTTAACCATGAGCCGACGAATTTCTTATCAACTAAAAAATTCCCCTTCGGTTAACATATATGAAATATATTAATTCGGAGGCAGAGCGAATTAGATATTAAAAAGGACATTTGTAGCTTAATGCGTGTATATATATATATAATATAATTATATTATATATATATAATATTATATATATATGTATACTAATAATATATATATAGATATTATATATATATTATATATATATATTATACAGAGAGAGAGAGGAGAGAGAGTATTCTTATTAGCGACTAAGTTTAATATTTAGCCGAACACATAATGGCTCAGTACTTTTCATTTCGGATTGATGAGGCAGCTCATTTGTGGCATCGATGCTTTTTTCAAAGAAATGACTTGGGATAATGAAGGTCGGCACTCCACTCATAGCCTGCCATTGCATCTCGGGTAATTTCTTCCCGCTTTTGATAAAGTCAGGTAAACCTCTCTCCATCTGACAGAGGGAATACAGTACTTTAAGCTTTATCAAAATCATCAATAAGCCTTACCAAAATCATCACTAAGCTTTATCAATATCTTTATCCAGCTTTACCAATATCATCAGTAAGCTTCATCAAAATCATCAGTAAGCTTCATCAAAATCATCCGTAAGCTTTACCAAAATCATCACTAAGCTTTATCAATATGTTCATTAAGCTTTACCAATATCATCATTAAGCTTTATCAAAATGATTACTACGCTATTTCAATATGTTCATTAAGCTTTACCGATATCATCATTAAGCTCCTCAAAATCGTCAGCATGCTTTATCAAAATCATCAGTAAGCTCTGTCAATATCACCATTAAGCTTTACATGTATCATGGTTAAGCTTCATCTAAATCATCCGTAAGCTTTATCAAAATCATCAGTAAGCTTTGTCAATATGTTCATTAAGCTTTACCAATATCATCATGAAGCTCCATCAAAACATCATTAAGCTTTATCAAAATCATCACTTAGCTTTATCAATATGTTCATTAAGCTTTACTAATATCACCGTGAAGCTCCATCAAATCATCAAGCTTTATTAATATCTTCATTAAGCTTTACAACATCATCGTTAAGCTTCATCAAAATCATCAGTAAGCTTTATCAAAATCATCACTAAGCTCCATCAAAACCATCAGTAAGCTTGGCAATAGCATCATTAAGCTTTGCCAATATCATCGTTAAGATTCATCAAAATCGTCGGTAAGCTTCATCAAAATCATCACTAAGCTTTAGCAAAATCATCGTTAAGCTTCATCAAAATCATCACTGAGCTTCATCAATATAATTATTAAGTTTCATCAAAATCACCATTAAGCTTTATCAAATTCATCATCTCCATCATCACCGCTCGCAGCATCCTGCGAGGCACAGGAACTCTCTGTGAAATGTCCAGTACTTATTGTCTCTCACAAATTTCCTTTCATCTCCAGTCCTCCACTGCATAGATTTCGTCTCAGTAGGTCTGGGTCTTCTGTTGCTCAGAGGACTCCAGTCGACACTTTCAAGAACCATTCGCCTCACCCCGCCCCCCCCCCCGATAGGATTCTTGTTTGTTTGCATGGTGTTTTAACGTTGCATGGAACCAGTGGTTATTCAGCAACGGGACCAACGGCTTTACGTGACGTCCGAACCACGTCGAGAGTGAACTTTCATCACCAGAAATACACATCTCTCACCCTTCAATGGAATGCCCGAGAATCGAACTCGCGGACACCGAGGTGGTACGCCAACACCATACCGACCTCACCACTGAGGCGATTCCTGCTAGAATCCTGTCCACGCCATCTTTTTTTTCCCTTTCATCAATGATCTCACCTACATAAGGGACCTCCGTATTTTTCTTTGCGGTGTCATTTCTCACTCTGTCCCTCTACCTGCCTCTTAATATTTTTCTCTATCAGATTAAATAAATTAAATTGTCATCCATTTTCCCTGACTGAAACGGTTTCCCGAAATTGGCTGCGATATTCAATAGTATTGGTTTTCCGTTCCAGTTTCATTTTGCTGGCCATGGACCGATTCTGTTTTGTAAGCGAACTGCCTTCGTTATTCGTCGTGACGTTTCGAGCTACAATGTCCTATCTCTGGTAAATGTTAGAGAATTTCTGCATAACAGCATCATCATTTAAGAATGTATGTTCTACAGGAGTATTTTTTTTTTCCATTCGTCTCCAAATAGTGATAAAAAATATATCTTTGAGGGACGTACTTCTCGGAATAATAGTCTTCGATGATATCAGGTAGCAAAGTTGAAAAATGCAAAGCATAATAAAGAATAAATTTTACAATTAAATTTTTTGTAAATAATTGGTACAACAAATCACTACGTAGACGCATGAAAGAGAAAATCCTTCCACATATCTCCCATTGCTTATAAAGCTTCCCTTTTGCCATTCCTCTCCTCCCTAATGAGTCCTGTCATGTTGAAATTCCCACCATTCCCTAATCAGCGCCATATCCACCCAACTATTTTCATCCCGTTATATCTGACCTCCCTCATACAGTCGGAGTACATAATGGCATTGGCTTGAATACCACTTGAAGCATGACAAAGCTGCTGCTACGCACTGATTTCGGTCAGAGGGGCAATTAAGCTGTTTCGAAGCAACGCAGTCGCTCGAGTAATTGGGAAACTGAGAGAGAGAGAGAGAGAGAGAGAGAGAGAGAGAGAGAGAGAGAGAGAGAGAGAGAGAGAGAGAAATTAATTACAAAGAAAGGAGCACAGACCCAGATAAATATACATATGTAAATATACTGTTTGGAAGCAGTCACTCGATAACTGGAGAGAGAGAGCGAGAGAGAGAGGATCCCAGACCCAAACAAATAAACACGCAGATTTAATTATACCAACTGCTGGTGTCGCAAGAGCGAAAACTGAAACAAAGCCAAAGAGGGCGAGATACAAACAAAGACAGGTTATTTATTACGTACAGAACAGCGAGCATCACTACATCGCTCACATCACAGGAAAACTCTCTCTCCGGCATAACCACAAGCAACCAAGTCATAATAATAATAATAATAATAATAATAATAATAATAATAAAGCTTTGAAAACCTCGCGGATGCACGATGAATTAATTGTTAGGAGAGGTTGGAAAGTAAGATGGAAGAGAGAGAATAGGAAAGGAGGTACAGTTAAAGGGGTTGCAGCTAGGGGCCGAAGGCACGCTGCAAAGAACCTTAAGTAATGCCTACAGTGCACCTCATGAGGTATACTAACGGCACTAGCCCCCTGCGGAGACACATTTTGAAGCGTTTCATCAGTTCCGCGGATACTGGTAAAGGCACCAATGAACCAGCATAGGCGCCCTCAGTGGCGTGATCGGTATGGTCCTAGCCTGCCACCTCGGTGGCCGCAAGTTCGATTCTCGGGCATTCCACTGAGGGGTTAGAGATGTGTATTTCTGGTGAAAGAAGTTCACTCTCGACGTGGTTCGGAAGACACGTAAAGCCGTTGGTCCCGTTGCTGAATAATCACTGGTTCCATGGAACGTAAAAACACCATACAAACAAACAATGAACCAGTGCACTAATGTTCACTACAAAATCTATTTAAAACATTTATAGAAACTCTTGATAAATGGTACTGTCATCATTATTGGTACCAATTTTCAGTAAAAGAAGTTTTCATCTTTATCATCATCATGTGTGATAAAAAACAAATTTGGCCAAAACGAAATTAGTTGGCAAAATAGGTTACTGATTCAAGTTTAAGCCTCTCTTCCTTCTTCTCTCTCTCTCCTATATATATATATATATATATATATATATATATATATCATATATATATATATATATATATATATATATTTATCTATTATTAAACCTACTCCGTTGGAATAATAGTTCCTTATAATGTACCTCCGTTCATATTCTCTGTCCTCCAACTGACTTTATACCCTCTCTAACAATTGTTTCATAGTGCAACTGCGAGGTTTTCCTCCTGTTGCACTTTTCAAAACTTTCAACTGTCAATTTCCCTTTCTGCGCTAAATGACCTCATTGGTCCCAGCGCTTGGCCTTTGGCCTAAGTTCCCGTTATTTAAACGTAACACTATACAAATGGAATAAACCTGAAAGACCTCTGACCTGTGAGGCAAGAGTCCTCCAAATATAATACCACCTATGATGTGAACAAAGGAAAATGACGAGACAATGAAAAATAACCATCTAGGCAATGTTGCAGAGGCTCTTCAAGAGCAGAATTAACGGTGCTGCCCTCTAACAGGCAGCAAGAACACCAATAATATTAATCGCAGCGAAAAAGCAGCTCTACAAAAGTACAATAACCATACACAAACAAGCATACGTACACGCACACAGGATACCGGAACTGCAAGGCGAGGGCGTGGGCGCGTTTCCTGTGTATTATATGACGCAGGGGCTACTTCGCAACCGCCCAATATTGGCCACCAAA
>NC_087201.1:96728029-96750529 GCF_015104395.2 Macrobrachium nipponense | reverse complement strand
GCCATTCTCGTTCTTATTCACAAACATTAAAATGCAATTTATACAGTAACTTTCTTACACAAGAAGCAGGAAGCTTCATTTTCTAACCGCAAGTCATAATAACATCGAACGAAGTGAATGACGAAACCCAAATATTAAACTTGTCGGAGGAAAATGGGACCTGGTTCTCATTTGACGCATTAAAGCAAAATCACTTTTTGAGCTCCTTATGGTAGCGTTTGTTGTGACGATTTCGTACATAATTGTAGTACTTAAATATCATTACAATCCTTTTGTGTACACATACGATCATAAAATATGCCAAATGTTAGCACTATTGACTGAATATGTATAATATACAAATTGTTATTTTTATTATAAAAGAAAAATAAATTAAAGCAAAATCTTTCGTTGTAACTCCCTCCTGTTAAATGGTGTAAGCGCTCCGACTGTGTGGCTGACTGAGTGAATGAGTGGCTGCTTGAATGACTGGGTTTCTGGCATGGTGACTGAATAAAACTTGGGAGTGCGGTGGGGTGACTGACAGTGCGTCTGATTTTGACTCTCACAAAAGGAACTGCTCTCTGCAGAATACGAATTTCATCAACATAAGTGATATAACAAAGGCCTTAAAATATCTACGTTGTAGATCGTATTAATATTAATGAGTGGATACAGTAAATATATAAGTTATCTATGAATGTACGCAGTTCTCAAATAAAAAAAAACACGCTTGCACGCACGCACACACACGTTTTATATATATATATATATATATATATATATTTACATATTTATATATATTATATATATAATATATATAGGTTATATAATATATATATATCTATATATATATATATAATATTAAGATCATGCCTGATAAAATTATCATATGATGTCCTGTACAGTGTGATAAAGAGAGTAGTAGTAATAGTAGTAATACTAATAATGCCTCAGTAGTATAATCTGTATCAATAACAAGAGCAACTCACGTATATGAACAGTAAAGAAGCAGACTACTTCAAGAGCAATGACAGTAGGCAGAAAAGAAAAAATATTCCCTACATTAACTCCCAAACGTCGGATTAATTCCGAACCGGCATTCGAGCAGAAAATGCAGATCAGAGTCGGCGTTAAGACTGTTGCCTTCAGTGAGGATAATGCCAGCTGGGGAAGATTCTTCTTGGTCTCAGATTTTTTGCGTACGAGGAGACTTCAAGTCACCACAAAGTTAATTGTCGGGGGCATTTATAGAAGCCCTTGACATTTTCTTCCTGTTGTCAATTTCGGGTGAATGTTTCGATTGCCAAGTACCTACAAAGAAAAGGTTGATGTAGTTAGAATACTTTGACTGAGAATAAATGCCCCACCCATACAAGTACTGACCAGCCCCAAGGTTGCTTAAATTTGCTGATCGAATGACTAGCAGAAAGTGCGTGCATGTATGTCAAAAAAAGAGCGGTGGAGAGGCAGAAACAAACCACGGATTGTTTGGGGAAAAGGAAGATCAGCCGGGCGTGGAACACAAAAAATATTCAGAACGCCATACTCTTTGGCCACGTAGAGAGAAAGGCAAAGGAAGTGTTCGTATTAACTGTACCATGGAGCGACCAAACACCCACTCCCATCATAACAACGAAACGGAAGCGTTCGCCAGCCCTGTTTCCGCTGAAACACCGGGCTACTTCCAGCTCAACGCGGAACAAGGCAGGAAAGCGGCCAGATTTGGGATAAGTTACGGCGACGGCCTTTATTCCGTTTTCATTCTTTTCACCTTCACCATTCCAAATGAGCCAACATTCATGAAAACAAGCCTGAAATGCAACTCTCTTGGAATACATTGCCAACATGTGAAAAAGGAAAAATGGAGGAATTCACGAAAGATTTAGGACTGACCAGATTAACACTTATGCCTGGACATTCTTTCCATTTACTTCCTCGTTTCCTTAGTTTATTTGCTGAAGTTCCATAGACCGGGTACTACACCTGTTAGAAAGTTAGAGTGAGTTTTCTCTAAAGAATTATATCAACGCCCGTTAAAACTATAGTTCTCAATTATTTTCATATAACAACTGCCATGAAATAGGTCATCTTTTACAAATGATAAGATCCGAATCCTTATTTTAATATTCCGACAAATGACAAAATAATCAATATGAAGGTAGCTGAAAACGGCCACAACCCGGCATGAAGCGCGCCACTTTCTAAAGGGTTAGAACAATAACGCCGAAACAATGCTCAGCTTCTTACTCAACGTCACCTGCTCTAGATAAGTATTCCAAACACACCCATCGAAAGTCCTGCTTTATTTAGTACGAAACCAGGTCAGCAAGATCACACAGCATCGCTGACCACAGCGCAAACAATGGACCCCTTTTTTGTATTCGTTGGCGCGAAAGCAGAAGAGATGACTGTGTTTTTTGGATGATGCAATGATGACAAATGACGACTCCCACATAAAGCGACAGTTGAGCAGTTGAAAGGAAGGTATGGTCAAACAGGTATAGTTTCGTAATGGGGATATCTTTGGCGGCAGACAATCACCCCGCTACTGCTTTTTTGTTTTACATCGCCCATAATTAAAACAAATTCAGGAAAACTTTAAGCGTAGTAAATGTTTTAAATCTTGCAATAAAGTTATACTGATGCATTCTTATAGCTAAAGACAAAAAACGTTAATCTCAGAAGTGTTTTAAACTCTATTAACACAAAATACCTTTGATTTCCTGTGATTTTTCATAGACCATACTCATTTGAAGCACTCCAAAAGTTTACATGCATAAATTTACGCGAGATTTGGTAGACATAATCCATAGAGGACTAGGGGAAAACTTAACTTTCTGTAGTAAGTAGAGTTGGAAGGATGTCTTTATTACACGCAACATTAAATCTAGCAGTTTTGGACGAGGCATAGTGAAGACTCAACTGAAATCCCTCTGATGAGTCCCTGAAAGTTGATTTCTTCCGATGACCTTGAGACAGATAAAGATGCCAGGAAACACAGAAGAGAGAGAATTCGAGATAAAAATCGCAGCCGTTCTGACCCACTGTCTTACAGAAAGCGTCCGCAGCTCGCTGCTCAAGGAGGTTTGTAACTCGTGAAACAGAGCAACGCTATCGTCGGGTTTACCTAGCTTTTCCGACTAGGTTATCTAGGCATCTACTTTCCGGAAGGAAAAGGTGGGATTTGGGGAATAACCTTGCCCGTTTAACTATTTACGGCTTGGTGATATGTTGGTTTCGCATCAAAATGAACATATTTTTAAAGGGGTTTTCGCATAGCGTTCTAACAATCCCTCCCTTCAGATCTATGCTGAGTACATTACTGTGTGTATTTCTTAGTTTGCAAAAAGTTTTACTTTTTCTTCCTCCACAGCATTATTAATAATGTTATGAAATTTATTACTATCCTTTTTACTAGTTTTGATAGTATTATTCACTGCATTTTCCTGTGCATCTCTGATGCCTTTCTGTGCGGCTACCATTAGTATTTTGCTGTGTTTATTTTTCTAATTTGCTGTTTTCCACGAACTTTGAGCTTTGAAAGTCCTCCGGTACAACTTTTATGTTACGTCTATTGAACAACGATAAGACACCAGGTAACTCGGCCGGTGTTCAGCAATTCGCTCGATCTTGAAAAAAGGCCTTTGCACCAAAATGAGTCTTTTCCTCCGTTTTGATCAATCAACCCAGAAAACGTTCTTGGTAAAGATCAAATTTTAAAAGTCCGATACAGTGAAATATAAGGTTAGGCATCATGCCAAGCAGTGGGGCAACTAAGGCCATTCAGCGTTGAAACGGAAATTGACAGTGAAAAGGTTTGAAAAGTGTAACAGGAGGAAAGCCTCGCAGTTGCACAATGAATCAATTGTATGGAAAGGGTGGAAAGTAAGATGGAAGAAAGATAATATGAAAGGAGGCACAGTAAAAGAAATGAAAGTAGTTGCGGCTAGGGTGAACTATAAGGAATCACGGCGCTGATCTACTTCCAAAGAAAAAAGCATACAGAGCTGCTGCTTTGTACCGGATATACGGACGTGAACTCATCCCTACGAATCCAGGTGATATAAGCTCATCTCCTTTACCCGAAACCAAGGAAGGACTCTGTCTCGTACCTCCAGCAAGAAGTCGTGAATGCACTGGTGCCGTCACGCTTACGGTCATTTTTCTAACATCAAAATAAAATCACGGCTGAGTGTGGGATATAAAGCACATAGCAGTTATTATTCAAAGCAGCTGCCATGCGCATTTACCTTGAGATGAAGAAGGTGAGGTCACAGACTCTGGGAAATTTTGGAAATAATCATAATGCTCTGCCATATAAAGAATCTACCTCCTTATCTAGACCAATTTAATGCACAAAAATATAAAAAAAAAATCATGCTCCCCGTCGCCATTGCCACCCATCGACAATTCACCTGTGAAGAGCACCTGGATTGCCTTCCCAGACAGGTGCTCATGAAGACTTATTTCTTGTGTTGAAAGGTTCCTCCCTTTCTACCTCCCTCCCTCCCGGTATACTGTACAGCAATCGCTGTACGCAAGGCTGCTCTTCACCGTCTAAATTACAGGCAGAACCCACCTCCCGATTACAGGAAACTCCCTCGCTGCTCTCTGTAAATTCCCCCGAGAATAAAATCACCGAAAAATATCTTCAGTTTCCTTTCCTTCTTCTTCTTCTTTTTGTCTGGGTGTGAGGATGTGTCATTACCGTAACTGATATTTGCGTTTTTGTTCGGTTTTTATGCGGGTGATGCGCGCGCCAATTGCGTTAGGATGTTCTGCCTCTTTAGCTTTACTATTTTTTGTGTGTATGTTGGAGAGAGAGAGAGAGAGAGAGAGAGAGAGAGAGAGAGAGGAGAGAGAGAGAGAGAGAGAGAGAGAGAGAGAGAGAGAGAGAGAGAGAGAGAGACACTTAATTACATAGATAGATAGCTAAATAGCTCTGTAGGAGGACAGAGAGAAACAGTTCAATAAGAGAGATAGCAGACTGAACAACACAGGCAAAGCAGGCTAAATCACATCAACTCAGATTGTTACCTCGAGAACATACCTGTCAAATTAAGAGCAACCCCAAATTCCAGCCATAATTAGCGACCTTGCAAGCAAGCACTCACTACATAGGCGTTCAGGCCTTGTACTCGGCGCTTAGGATTAACAACGCGACAAGTTCTCGCTTATAATGACGGGTGTGAGCCAAAGCTGCAATTACAGAGCATTTAATCGAATCACTATCGTATGCAAGTAGAATATGAAGTGAAATATTAGGGAAGAATACAGGGAAGATTTCGACAGGCGTAGCTAAATGTCATCTGAAGTCACGTCATTTTTATTGGAAAAATATCATGGAAAATATAAAAACGCTCAGATCAAATGTGTCTGAATAATTGGAGTCGGTTAAACTCCGCAGGGAAAATATTATGGGAGATATTAAGGAAGCTATCTGCAGTTTTAGCTGATGTACATCTATTAGAGTCACTCCAGTTCTGTCGAGGAAATATTAGGAAAGGTTCAAGGAAATGTATTCATACTCGGAAGTTTACTTGAGGTCACCTAAAGTACGCCAGAACAATATGAAGAAGGGATTTGGAAAAGAAAAAAATCTGCTGACTCCGCTGAGTTGTATCTAAATTAGAATCGTCAAACTTCGTCGGAAAATATCAGAATAGAACAGACTATACAATTTAAGCTCGAAGGCCAAGCGCTGAGACCTATGAGGTCATTCGGCGCTGAAAGGAAAATTGAGAATAAAAATTAAAAAAGATGTAACAGGAGGATCACCTCACAGTTGCACTACGAAACCATTGTTGGAAGAGTGTGGAAAGTAAGATGGGAGAAAAAATATGAACAGAGGTACAGGAAAAGGAATGCAAGGGGCTGCAGTCACGGGCCGAAGGGACGCTGCAAAGCACCTCAATTAATGCCTACAGAGCACCGCGCAAGAGGTGCACTGACGGCACTACCCACCAACGGCGGGAAAATATCAGGGAAGCTAATGACAATGATATTGTTGGTTTATAGAAGTCAATTGAATTCAGTATGTAAAACAGTGGGGCAAATATAGAAAAAAAAATATCGACGGGTTTAGGTGAATTATATATTCTAGAATGAGTTTAACTCCATTGAAAAATATTAGGAAAAGACTTCTGAGCAAAACGTTTACAAGATTTGTGCGGTGTGACCTGATCTGAAATGGGTTCGGCGGAACTTTGTCGGAAAATAAGAGAAAATGTGAAGAAAATATACAAAACGCAAACGACCCTTTTGCGAGGTTAACTAGGGCGACTTGGTATGTCGAATGGAGCCAGCAAAAATATGTCGGAAAATAAGGACAATACCAGTATGGGGTTAAAGTTAAGTATATCTTAGTTTAACCAGACCACTGAGCTGATTAACAGCTCTCCTAGGGCTGGCCCGAAGGATTAGATATTTTCACGTGACTAGCAACGGGACCTACAGCTTATTGTGGGATCCGAACCACATTATATCGAGAAATGAATTTCTATCACCAGAAATATCTTCCTCTGATTCCGCGTTGGCCGGGCCGAGAATCGAACTTTGGACCACCGGATTGGTGGCCGAGCGCGAAAACCACTCGTCCAGTGAGGAACTACCAGTATGGGGTAAATAGAAGGTAAAATATTTGGGAAAATATGAAGGGAATTCCTGCCGTGATCAGTAATCAAGAATAAGACCATCCTTTTCCCCGGTAAGTAAGAGGAAGAGGATTCTTCTTCATTAATCTGAATGTTCTCTGTCCCCGATCTCGACACCTTCGGAATACAAATGTCCATTTGAGAGAATCCAAATAGAAATCATCTCGGTTAAAGTCTGAAAGTGGAAGCCTTAAGGGTCTTATCCAGATCTAAGCATCATCCTCATTTCCATTGCGGACTGCATTTTTTCTTCACCCTCCGATTTTCCCAGCAACTTTTCCTAAATGTCAGCCAATATCAACATTTCAAGGTCGCTGCGTGCAAGACGAAACACGAGGGGATAGCATAGGCTTCCGACAGTGGTTGTTAACTCAACTGTTAGACTTGAAGGTTGCGAAGTGATTTCATGCCGCAAGACGTTACCCACCTCGGGTGCGTTCTGGATCGTTTCCTTGACGGAAGCGGGCATATGAGACAGAAGGGAAGTGGCAATGAGGCGGACCTGTCATAAGAGCTGCCAAAGCCTCACTCGCCAGTCTCTAGCGAGATGGTTTGTCGGCGCCTCGCTTTTGTCATTCTAATCTGTAGCAGCTAAATGTTCTGTCCAGCGGACTTTTTAATATGTGGCTGAGTAACTGTTTAGTATTGGAACTTTAATGCAAAATTTAGGCCCAAGGTCAAGCGCTGGGACCTACGAAGTCATTCAGCCCTGTAAGGGAAATTAAGAGGAAAAAGGTTTTAAAGGTGTAACAAGGGGGAAACCTCCAGTTGCACTACTATGAAACAATTCTAAGGAGAGGTGGAGAGTAAGAGGGAAGGAAGACGATATGAACGGAGGTACAGTAAAAGGAATGAAAGGGGTCCATCTAGGGGCCGAAGGGACGCTGCAGAGAATTCTTGTGCTGCCTTCAAGAATTGCGTGAGAGGCACTGGTGGCGCTAACCCGCTACAGGGAGTAAGTGTTGTGGCACCCACTGCATTTCAGGCTGTGCTTTTCATATCACCTAATATAATCCGTGATAAAACTCACTTCTTTTTTATGATCACTGCCTCTCATTCGACAAATGCAACAGATGAATTTCTAATACGGCTTTCTTCAATTTCGTAACGCAGGCTGCTGGGGCAACCACTACCACAACAAATGCTGCTTATTTGATAGAAAGGCAGCATGTTGCAAGCATAGTAGAGAGAGCGGTCTAATCTAGTACAAAAATGAAAATAATTGGGAAAAACTCTCTATTGCGAGAGTGTATATAATGTTGTAAGGGGTCCACAATAAAAAAAAATGTTGCGGGGTTCGAAAGCTTTTTGTAAGGGTTTTAAAATTATACACGAACTCTCAACATTTTTTATGATTGTGGACCCCTTAGAACAAAATTAAAATAATGTCAAGACTGCACAACAAACAAAAACCTAGAGTTTCGGCTTCGTGAGACCTCAATGTGTGATGAAAAACAACCCAAGTTATTACACAGCAATGAGTAACAACCTGACCTTGGGCGAATGCTTTTTTTAAATGCTCAAAATATCCCTTTATCATTAAGTGGAAGCAAATACGAGCATTTATACATGCACTCGTGAATTTGGGAAGTAGATATTGTACCACACTATAAATGTAAACAACAAAACCACTGTTAAGGCCATTTAAATAAGGACTTATTCGCCGTAGCAATGGAGAGAGAGAGAGGGAGAGAGAGAGAAAGATCATATGACGTATGTTACCATCAAGGATTCCCGCAGGTATGACCTTGACATTGTAAGCTTTTAATCTACGGCAATAATTAAGAAGTATGACGACGTGCACCTTAAGTGTCTCCACCCATCCTTCCGGCCTGTTGACAAAGGAACGTCAGCAGCCTTATCTGATTTCACGCTACTTGGTACCGAAGGAGAGCACTTCCTTTCAGGAAATGTTAATGCTACTATCGCTATTATTATTAATAGTGCTACTACTTCTGTCTAACCGAGGGTGCAGCTTGGCTAGTAATAATAATAATGATTTGAAGGAGAATTAAAAGAAAAAGAAGCAGCTTTTAATAGCCTGTGGCTATGAAAAGATGACCGCCTGAACAAGAGAATAAGGAATTCGTACTTAATAATCGCCAGAAAGCATTAGGAGTTTGATTAACTGGCCTTTATGCAACTCCAATCGTCACAGTTAAGGCCATCTGTGGCTTTACAATATTATAGCTGGATATTTTAACACCACTTAAAAAATTATTAACTCCCCCCCCCCCCGCCCTGTCATTAACGAACGCTTTTCCTGCGCACATTTTTTCACAAGGCTTCGCATATCGACTTTGTCTGGGCTACTGGAGTCATCCTCTCCCCTTCCTTCGCGGTTTTGTTCTCTTTTCCAATTCTTTCAGATGCTATTGAATACCTCCGCTAATCAGGTCTCGAGATCCATCTCAAGTGGCAGAAGTGGAGGGGAGGGATCGAGCGATAAGGGGGAGAAAAAATGGAGGGGGTAAAACGTAGGAAGAAGTGTTACAGAGAGAGAGAGAGAGAGAGAGAGAGAGAGAGAGAAGATGGGGGCGATGGCTGAACAAAACGCGTGCGGAAAGTCAAGAGAGACGTGAGTGAGGGAGGGGAGAAGGATTCTACGAAACGTCAAAGGCGCTAAACGAGAGAGAGAGAGAGAGAGGAGAGAGAGAGAGAGAGAGAGAGAGAGAGAAGATGGGGCCGATGGCTGAACAAAATGCGTGCGGAAAGTCAACGAGAGACGTGAGGGAGGGAGGGGAGAATGTTTCTACGAAACGCAAAGGCGCAAAAAAAAAAAAAAAAAAAAAAAAAAAAAAGAGCGCCTCAGTGGCGTGGTTGGTTTGGTGTTTGCTTCTCACCTCTGTGGTCGCGGGTTCGATTCTCGGCCATTCCATTGAGGAGTGAGAGATGTGTATTTCTGGTGATAGAAGTTCACTCTCGACGTGGTTCGGAAGTCACGTAAAGCCGTTGGTCCCGTTGCTGAATAACCACTGGTTTCCATTGCAACGTTTTAAAACACCCATAAAAAAAAAAACAAAGGCGCTAAACGAGAGAGAGAGAGAGAGAGAGAGAGAGAGAGAGAGAGAGAGCGTGTTTTCAAAAGCAACTTTCCCATATTCCGTGTACCGCAATAGATGAATATGATAATCCTAGTCTCACGCAGTGCATTACCCAACGCTCCCAAATTTTCGTTCGAAGAAATACGGGGGAACTAAATTGAAATGAAAATTACGTAGTTGTCACACTTAATAAGTTTTCCATATTTAGCTGGTAAATATTTGCATGTAAAATTACGTTCAATTTGAAAAGGCCAAAGTAAAACGCAAGAAATTTTCAAGATCGCGTCTAACTGGTTTCTATTCCAACCATTACTTGCGGAAGGTAAAACATAATATTAATTAAAAGGGGGAAAAAAAAACTAACGTTACTGGGATGTGCCTAGTTCCTCGACGCTAACTCCATAAAGAATATGTTGCGGCCACACTCGGTACAAAGACTACTAGACCTATACTCTGTTTTTTTTCATCTGTCCATCCGCCTGTGGTGATTTTGTATGGTAACACTGCGTCCCGGGCTTTAGATAGTTACATTCAGCTTACATTCAACGATTATAATAAGATCCTATTTCGAATATTAAAGGTGTAATTCGCATACAGTAAATTATTAAAACACTTTTCAGTTGCAAATGTACACCCAGATATACTTTTATTTACCTAAAACTTACAAATAGCGTAACAATCTAAAGCCCGGGACGCAGTGTTACCATACAAAAACACCACAGGCAGATGGACAGATGAAAAAAAACAGAGTATAATAGAGAGCTTTGAAAAATAAAGTCAATCACACGGAGTGGCATTCTCCCTCACGAGCTTATGGTCTCGGGTGCCCTTGTTGCAACACTCGATTCTGCCCAGAGTTTGCAACCAATGTGTGTATGTGTTTTTTTTTAACTTTGCAAGAATATGATATTCTAATACAGATTAATTAATCATTACGGTACCATATATTAGCGAAAGTCTTCAAAATATGATTTGTTTCAACAATGCACAGTATATATATATATATATATATATATATATATATATATATATATATATATATATATATATATATATTTCATTTCACGTTCACTCACCAACGTATTCTTTAGGCAGATTGTCTTATGCATTGCAAGCTCTTGAAAGGCTAAACTCAATGTGTCCGACATCGTAGGCCTTACTGTGATAAAGCTGTAAAATGTTTCTTCAGTAATACATCTTATTGCTTATATATATATATATATATAATATATATTATATATATATATATATAATATATATATATATATGTGTGTGTGTGTGTGTGTGTGTGTGTGTGTGTGTGTGTGTGTGTGTGTGTATGTGTGTGTGTGTGTAGCAGGCAACCCTGCCACCTTACTTAGATTATAAAAATGCTGATTTATGTAGATAATATAACAATACAAGCACAAGAATGACGAGCTTGTAACAAAAGAGTCTACTACGGCTAAACGAAAACGAACGATGGACTTTAAACCATCTTATATCTACTAAAGAAAGATATCTGTCTATGCGAGTGCGAATAAGGGTTATTTTAACAATTTCTTACATGTGAATTACATGGGTAGGTGAATTGAACAACCACTGCTTTATTTATAACATAGCATGATGGCAATGGAATTGTGGTTTTCTTTCTGGAATACTCTGCATACGTATACAGTTTTTCTAAGCAAAAAAAAAAAATATCATAGCCCCGTTACTGGGTAGTTTGGGGACTAGCTACATAACCTATCAAGCCGAGATTAAAATCTCATCCAGTTCCCGGGTTGATGACATACGTAGGGCATAAGAGGCTATCATAGGCGTATACCATTTCATTCATTGTTGGGTATTGGAACGCTCATTATAATTAGATAGAATGAATAAATAAAGGGAAGGACTGAGTAAAGGTTACAGGAAGAACTAATTTTGACTGAAAGAGAAAGAATGTGTGCTTAAACGCCAATGAAATACAGTATTATGGTCCTAGCTTCATTGGTCCATGATTCATGTTTTGGTGGCAAACAATATCAAAAGTTATTTTTCTAGTTTACGGACGTATATTTTACTGGTATCATAATAAAGTGTTTTCATTTATTCATTTACATGCAATGACACTGCATAAAATAAATTTTGAATAACAAGAAAATCTTTTGATTTAAACAGTTTTTGAGCACAAGTTTATGTGTGGTCTGGGCTATAATAATGGGATAAATCATAATTACTGAAAGCTCATCGACATCGATTGTGTTTGATATAAGTAAATTGTTGGATAAAATCTCATACTTCGTGTGCTGTGTTGGTATACTCTATATGAATTGAAGTCGATGAGTTTGTGTCACCAGGGTGGGACGAGGTTTCTTCGTCTATATTAACATTCAAATGCGTTATTAGAGAAATAGTTTAATATTTATCACAATAAAGCAACGAAATCGGAAACGTTGATTGTCAGCCAATCACGTGCGCAGGTGCCACCCCTTCATCAGTGAGAGGAAGATGAAATGAAATAAAAATTGAAATAGACTAGCTAGCTATACATATAGTAAACCAACAGACGACAGCAACGTCTAGCATATGCAGGCATTTCTTTCGGTTATAATAGTTTGGAACGATACTTGGGTAGAATTTATGAAAGAGAGCTACCATAAGAAAGTAATTCTGACTTACCTGAAATGAAACTGTTCCTAAGGGAAGGTCTGAAAAGCGAAAACATTTGCCGAATCAACAGGCATAGATAGGCATAGCCTTTGTATGGTCAACACCCTTTCTTCCCATGTTACCATTCTTAAATAAAATTTTTGGTAAAATTTTATCCATTAATACATTTGAACTTGAAAATATAATTTTCCAACGTTTAAATGTGTTATTTGAACGTTTCCGAAACTCCTTTTTTTGTTAGGAGGTGGCCTACCCAGCCACACTTGTCTTAACCTAACCAAGGTTACCTGTACTCCATTTTTTTTCCATCTGTCCATCTGCCTGTGGTGTTTGCGCATGGTAACACTGCATCCCGGGCTTTAAATAATATCCTATTTCGAATAATAACGGTGTAATTCCCATACAGTAAATTATTAAAACACTTTTCAGTTGCAAATGTACACCCAGATATCCTTTTATTTACCTAAAACTTACATATAGCGTAACTATTTAAAAGCCCGGGACGCAGTTACCATGCGCGACCACCACAGGCGAATGGACAGATGGAAAAAAACATAGCCTAGCACATAATTATGGGTACAGATAAAATCTATATGCTTGCTAACCTTTCCAATGCTTTTCCAATTTCTTCTGAAGAGTTTGTGTGTCCATTTCGGCGAATATAAGCTGCACAACGTACTACTATTATATTAAAATAAAGAACAGCACAAATGGCAAGTAAATTTTCACGTTCATGTCGGCAATGTTCTACCTGGATGCGACCGAAGTCATCAAAAACAAATGCCGAGCCGCCGCCGCTCTGGTGACCGCACACCAAACTATATACTGTGTAGTACTGCTGTACAGATTAAGATATCTCCAATTCTTGGCCCTTTATAACTTAAAAGGTGAGCACACAAATATGACCGCTCGTGTCCACGCTAATTTTCCTAGTTTTTTTTTTTTCTTACATTTCTTAACTATCTCTTTTTTTTTTTTATCAAATACAGTTTCTTTTCACACATTAGATTTTTATTTTAACATCACCTTTAAGCTAGAAATTCTCTAATTAGGAATTTTTACATTTATTCCGCTAAAGGCACCAAAGTTTTTCTTCTTTTGTTAAAAACTTCAAACTTGATTCCCTGCCGAGGTACACATTACTCTCAGACTCTCGTTTACAAAATATCCAAATAACAATTTTTTCATCACCAAACAATAGGTAAAGAGGAATAACCCACTGATCCATTATTAACGCACGTGAGCTGTTTAATATTTAGTCTCGTATTAATCCAGCCCTGGTTAATAACCGTACTGTACAGAAAAAAACAAAATCCATCATTAATTAACAAATCTTCGGCTTAACAGTCAACTGGTTTAAAAAAATTTTGAATGCAAATTTCTGATACACGCCAGAACTTGAGAACATAAATTATAACGTTACATGAAGATTCGTCTCTAAGCCTGTTTCCTTTTTGTTGTGATTATTTTAAGCCTATGAAAGTGTTGTGGGAATATAATGGGAGCTACACATCTTATATATATATATATATATATATATATATATATATATATATATATATATATATATATATATATATATCTATATATATACCTATATATAATATATAATCCAAGGCGGGTCAGGGAAAGGCACTATCCATATGCATTTTATTAAAATATATGCCGACGTTTCACAATTCCACATAGTTGCATTTTCTAGGCTGCAAACAAGCGAACATGGCAATCAATAAATTAATAAAATCCGAATTACATATAATTAAATTAAAACATTCAGAATGTAATTGATAAAACATTTACTTAAAGAACAAGCAAATGGCATGTGACAACCTACCCAGAAGGAAGTTAAAAACATACTACTGTACTCGTATAGAGTTACAACGAGAGAGAGAGAGAGAGAGAGAGAGAGAGAGAGAGAGAGAGAGAGAGAGAGAGAGAGAGAGAGAAAACAATAACAAACATACAGACAGAGAAAAACAGCTCAACAAGACCATCAGGCAATAAACAATTGTGTGGATGACGTTTGGGAGTTTAGCGGTGGTACGGTCAATTTGATAATAATGGATTCCAGTATTGTTAAGTCGTTTTCTTTTTGTACCTGTCCTACTATTGAAAAATCTTTATTGTCTATATATGTTTTACATATTTTTGAATGGTTTTTAATATTAGATTGTTCAGGGCTAGACAATCTGCTCCCAGTTCTGAAGCTGACCCCTCTGTGAGCATCAATGCGCACTCGCAACAGCCTCTTTGTACATCCGACATAGATCCCCTGACTACATCTGGGGCACTTGTACTTATATATAACGTTGGATGTAAACAAAGGACTGAGCTTGTCTTTGAACTTAAAGAGAGAGCCAACTGTTCGGGGATTCTTCGGAATGAGTTTCAGGTTGAGGGCTGGTAATTCTTTTTGAATGATGGTTAGAAATTTCTTCCTGAAAGTGTCATCTTGTATGTAGGGGAACGCCGCGTACAAATTCATTTTAGGGACAGTGTGATATAGAGGAGGTGGCGTCATCTTCTTATTCAACATACTATTTAACTGTCTGAAGAATAGTTTTGATGGTAAACAGTTGTTCCTGAAATAGTTTGAAAGAGTTGTTATTTCTTCATGAAAGGTCAGCCAATTAGATGACAGAGTAAAAGCCCTGTGGAGGAGGGTAGAAACGGCGTTTAATTTAAAATTGAAATAACACGAGCTATAAAAATTCATACCTAAACCCGTAAACGTACCTTTACGATATATACCCGTGTGGAATCCTACAGAGATCTTGGAAACAAGAACGTCCAAAAATGGGAGTTTACTGTTAGATTCTTTTTCTAGCGTAAATTTTATGTTAGGGTGTTGGGTACGTTTACGGGTTTAGGTATGAATTTTTGTATGTATGTATGTATGTATGTATGTATGAGATTCGGAGCGGAGATGGGTTTCCACCCCGGAAAGGTCGAGAGGCCGGGGTCCCAAAATTTCTACTTCCCACCCTCCGAAGGGATTCCGTGAAACAGAGCTGGTTCTGCCCGTGAAACGGGGCTTGATATGCCCGTAAACTTATTTACTTTACAAATTTCTGTATACATATGACTTATCATTTGGAAAAGAATACCATAGGGTAAACATCAATGACATCAAAGGGTGTGGTTTTAGAAGGGGGTTGACAGAGAGAGAAAATGAGAGAGAGTAGACCGGGTGTTAGGGAGAAGAAAGAGAAAAAAAGACAGACAGACAGACAGAGAGTTGGTATTACTGAGAAGAAAGAGGGTAAGAGACAGTGATTGTTGGAGAGAGAAAGAAAGAGTAAGAGAAAGGAACGAGAGGGAGAGGAAAGAGAGAGAGAGAGAAAGATTATTATACATTATATTTATATTATATATATGTGTGTGTGTGTGTTTATACACAATACTTTTCTGTGCTCTTGCTATATCAGCGCAGGGTATGGGTAGGGACCCGCAAACCACCAACCATACCTCAGGATTTTGGTGCTTAGAGGAAGCTGTGCTATGATATTCTTGTATTGACATGAAAATCGTAATTGCCTTTGGCCTCGGCATAAGAAGCTCATCAGGCATTTCTTAGGACAACAGTAGCCTGATCTGACTTGTGCTGGGCTCATTAGCCGTAAGAGAGAGATAGAATGTAGATAAACAGAATATCCAATTTACGCCGAAGACCAAGCGCTGGTACCTATGAGGTCATTCAGCACTGAATGGAAAACGGAGTGAGATTTAAATGTGTAACAGGAGGAAAACCTCACAGTTGCACTCTGGAACAATGGTTAGAAGAGGGTGAAATTTAGTAAGTTGGAAGAAAGAGAATATGAACAGGGGTACAGTAAAAGAATGAAATGGGTTGCAACTAGAGGACAAAGGGACGCTGCAAAGAACCGTAATACCTACTGACGGCACAACTCCCCTGCAGGGCATAAAGGGAGAGACTCATCCACCGTATTAGGAACATCTCTATCCACAAGGTGTTCATAACTCTTCACTAAGTGCCTCTCGGTTATGGGTCACAGTGCATTATTAATCCCATGCCATTTTAATTGACTAGCTTGATTTATAAACACACACTTGTATATACGTATGTATATATATATATACTTTCTTCAATCTATTAAGCATTATTAAAAACAGGTCCTTTTATTTCGTAACGATTGCTTTTGAGTTTGTTTCCGAGAAGCTGAACATATTCGCACGAGACTTGGCGCCAGGTTTGGCATATAAAGTGCTTTTAAATGTCCAAAGTTGTAGTTGATGACTCCCAAAGAGGATTAACGTCATACACCGACCTTACAAAGCCTTTTCAAACCAAACTTTTTCTTTATAAAAAAATAATAATAAAAATAATTCGGGAAATTCATTACAAATAGCTTCAAGGAGCAAAATGACATTTTCCCAGTTCATCCGAACAGAAACGTTATGTCAAATTACTTTGATTTGAATCTCTTCGGGACTCTGAATCTGATTTCAAGTTACAAAACTTCAGTGGTCAAATGTGTTGTTTGAAGAAAAGGGTTATTAAAAGAGAATGAAGATCAAATATTTTGAAGTTCCATGAATTTAGGGAAAAATATACCGAGGCAAACTGGTGGGTACTTTTGACGTTGAAGGATGAGGACCTACTTAGGAGCAGGCTTCCACTTACAATGCTATTGTTGGCGGCTCATATAAAACTCGAGAGACTTTTACGCCAGAGCAGTTTAAAGCATTGGGAAACTATCTCCTTGAACAATAACAGTCCTGGAAATAACCATTCTTCTGTAATCTAAACGTTTACTTCTATATTTATTCATTCTTCTTTTATTATTCATCCATTTTTTTTCTCTATTTTGCAGTCAGGCGGAACGAAGCCAGGGATGAGCGGGGCATCGAGCACTTGGCGAGGTGCATCAAGATGGCAGAACCCCTCGTCCAGACTCCGGGGTACATTTTTCCTCTTACAGTTGCCGAGATCAGAAGCGTTTGCAGGTATGAAGGAGGGGAATACAGAGAGGTGGGGTGGGTGGAATAAGATAAATAACTGACAGTTAACAAACAGACAAACATACATATAAAATCAGCATTATATGCCAAAAGCAAGCTGAGAGTTCTGAGGCGCTAAGTCACAATTATTTTTCGCTTGTATTCGACTGAAGCCTATATTTCATAACAAATTGTTCAAGAATCAACTGTAAAGGTAAAAAATTAAATGAAACGGACCACATCTTGAGAAAGCCATCTTAATGACAAAATGAACGAACCGCAGTAGGGCATTGATATGCCTAAAGCACATTCAAAGCACTAACGCTCTCGAAGTAAAGTTCAAGTTAAAATTCACAGGATATGAGTGACACGCGAGGAGGGAATAGAACATTTTCAATTTATTTGATAGTGTATTCTACTGTATTATATTGTGTTTTGTCTGACTAAAAAGGAAGGCGTACATTATTATTACAACTTCTTAGGCGTTTTATATGATAAGGGAATTGCAGGGATATTTGATACAGTTCAAACGATTTTTCGAATCAACTTGATTACTTTACCAACAAAAACTTTTCAGAAACTATCAGACGGAGCTCATAAATAAAATGAATTTCAAAACTGCCGATGTTCCCTGGAAGAATTTCTAACGCTGAAAGAATTTCTCACTCAGATCGACTCTTCGAATCACATTCTCGATACAAGCGACTGGAACATTTGAAATTTGTTTTCGATACGCAATACTCAGACTTGACATTTTTCTGTAAACGTCATGCATATTTTTTTTTCTTTTAGGATGTGGGACGGATTCGTCGACTGTGTAAACGAGTACACGGCGACTTACCTGTCGCCTACGCAGAAGCATGAGTTTAACCAGGCCATACGCAGCTCCATCGAATCCATCCAACAGCTGTGCGCTGGGGACTATGACTACCAGAGATGTGAGTGATAGGTCAGCTCTCTGCTGACGCCTTTCTTCCTTGTCTGAAAAGCTGGGGGGAGAGGAAGATATACCTACATTCTACTAGTTTAAGGATCCGGTTGTCTGCTTCCTCACACACACGCACACACACACACACACACACACACACATATATATATATATATATATATATATATATATATATATATATATATATATATAAACACAAGCCATAAATAAGCCATAAGCATTGAATTCACTAAAATTTGAAAATAACCTAATACATAAAGGTATTTGCATCCGATAAAAGCAACTTCCTAGATCTAACTAGGATTCGAACCTGCCTGTTCGGCAAGATGTGGATGACAGTCGACTTAACTGTTCTTCCTTGTGCAGGAATGGAATGGAATATAAAATCTAAGCCATAGGCCAAGCACTGGGACCTTCTAGGTCATTCAGTCTGAAACAATTGTTAGGAGAGGTTGGGAAGTAAGATGGAATAAAGAGATACGAACTGAGGTACAGCAAAATGAAAGGAAGGGGTTGCAGTTGGGGCCCGAAAGGACGCTGCATATAACCTTAAGGAATGTCTATAGTGCACCACGTGAGATGCACTGTCGGCACGACCTTCCTACGAGGTTTCTTGTGTAATCTTTCACCGTGGCCAAGTAGGCAGAGAGAACACATGTATCTCATCTCAGCTTCAAATCGACTTTTAGATAAAGCAAATTTTGTGAATTGCGTCTATTCAGTTTTTTTTTAATGGTATTTGAATTCTGATGCATCATGTAGAATGTTTCTCCGCAGCCTACCTTGCTTATGCCCCGTGTCTGAAACGAGTATCTACCGATTCGGCTTTCTGCAACGACCAGTACCAGTACCTGGCTGACCTCGTCCAAGGAAGTGCAGCCACAGATGCCCAGCTTTGTTGGTGAGGCTGTTTAGTTAGTCTGTTGCTTTGGTTTTCTGTTGGTATTAATAATGCTCAGTCATAAAAAGAAACACATTCAATAGTGAACGACTTCTTACATTATTAGTAACAATTCAATTTAAACATTCACACTTACGCTACAAGACCACAATGAAGTAAGTTTTGGCAAAATTGAATAATAAAAGTTTCAGTTTTCAGGGATTCCCCTCTTGAACTTGTCACGTTTACAATCTTAATATATATCCAAGTACTGTCTACAGCTCGTAATTATGGAGTACCTGATAACCGTCTGTATTTAACAGTGCTCATCATAAATTTCGAGACTGCGTTCTCGAAAAGACGCCGATGGAATGCGACAAAGAAGGCGTAGCCGCTGGGTCCAACATGCCTGCGTCCAGATTCATGAGGGACATGTTGGACCGGGCTCTTGGTTTTCTCCTCCAGAAATGCCGCGATTTCGTGTAAGTTTGTGCCTTCTTTGTCTTAAAACCTTATGAGCTCATTTTTTCTATCTAGAGCTGCTATTAGAGTGCTAGTATACAGTATGCTGCTGAATTGTAATAGTAACTCTGATCTCAGTTTATGCTATTATTGTAGGCTGTTAGATTTAAAGTTCACTAGACTTGTGTCCATTATATAATACTTCAAATGCTCCTGGTCGATACACCTATTAGTAAATCCAGAATTATTGCAATGTAATGCAAGCCAAATTAATTTTCAAACACTTTTCTGTAAGTGAAGAGGACGAAGGTAATACAAAGCTAATGTCGCATTACATCCGTTAGACAAGGTCGACTATCTGACCCCTTATCCTCCCTCAGGCCCAACTCTCACGACTGCCCTCGAACAAACGTCCGTCCATCCGTCACAACCGCTGACACGAGCGACAACAACGGTGGCGATGATTTCTTCAGTAACATCAACGACGGGGAGAACAACAACGAAGATAACCTCGGCAACAACATCTACCTCCGTCCCGATTCGACAACGTCCCGCCAGTCCTCAACGACACCGCCGGATTCGACAACCCGCTTTACCTGGACGACAAAGGCCTCCGGCCTGGCCACTCCAGACCCGACCGACCATCTCTCTGGAAATAACCTGGAACCGGAGAGCCAGCAGTATCGTGGGGGTGCTTCTGCAACCTTTGGGAACATTATTTCGATTGTGCTTGTAGTCGGTTTGACAACAGTGTTGAAGTTGCAATAATGGCGGACTGTTTGAAATTTGTACACCCGAACAGAACTGGAGAAGGTTCTCGCTCTGTTTTCGTTCTCATGTCTTGTTTACCTTTCGTACTTTCAGATCTTTTCATCTTTTCGTTTCAAAGGTGCTCAAGATCGTTGAAACTGTAATTTTCCAGCTAACATAACCAAACATCGTTATATGTCGTTAATTTTCCTGAAATCTTAAAAACAACAAAAAGTTAATAAGTGGAACTGGGACCGTGATTATTGCTTTTGCTTTTATCAGTATCATCATACATAAAAATGTATCTGTAACGATGCAGTGCCCAGTTCAAACAGATTTTGAATGATAATAGATCGTGTCCTAGTTATTAAATCACATAATGCATTCTCACTTAGAACCATTACAAAAGACATGGCGTAGTTTTGGTCTTGTTTCTCGGTAAATATAAAAAAAGGATAAAGAATGTTTTCTTGGTCGAGATAATTGCCTTAGACTTCATCTAGATGGTAGACTTAAACTTTGGACAGTAGCTATGAACTTTGAAAAAAGAAGTTGAGAGAGAGATAAAAAAAACTACTCACAGATATATTAGAAATTTATACATGATCGTGTTGCGTATGTTTCTCTCCCTTCAAAGTCAATATGGTAAAGCTGAATTTTTCGCTCCCTAATTATTCTCTCTCTCTTTTTCTCATTTTACCTTGGAACACTGAGCACCCAAGTTCAAGTCTACTTTAAATATTCCTGTATATAAGCGTAGTTTATGGATTGGATTGCTTCCTTTTGCGTAGCTTCCTAAGACGTAGCATCTTTTAGGGGAACAGGTTTGGAGGGTGTAGATTTCTTTTGTCCATGCGAGAACACTGAAATGTCTGTCCCTGTTCTCTCCTTTGGTTACTAGACGATACTACTTTTTCATGATGGGGTTCATGATCTCCTCAATTCGCAGTTCTATTAATTTAAACATTTATTTCAAGGGGTCACTTTCTGTCCACCAATTATTCGTGTCTGTCCTTATTGGAAAAGCGGAAGACGAATTTGTTTGTAATTTAACTAGGGTGCACGTGGGCGCTTGGCTGATTTTTCTCTTTTTTATGAAATTTTAACTGTCAACCATGCAATGATGGAAATGTTGCGTTGCTTCAGAGTAAATTGCGATCCCTTGCAACCAAGTGGAGAATTACCGATTAGCAATTCCTAATCTATAGAGTTTCTGCGTCCACATAATTTGCCAGCTCTGGGTTTTTATATTTTGGCAGGAAAGTGGTTTTCAGACTGCCAATCAATAAATATTAACACAGGTTTATCGAATGTAATGCCTCTCATGACGGAATTTTATTTACATTGAGAAGTTCGACAACAGGGCCTATATCAATGCATGCATTCGTGTGGACTCTAAATTGAAATATTCTAAATGAGATTTGCTTTGCTTGTTAGTTGTATCACTGAAGAATCCCCGAATGGAAAACACCCCGTTTCTGTGAACAGAAAACCGCATATTCCTCCCCCTCCTCGTCTAGCGGTCTCTTCCAGAGAGGACAGCCGGGAAAAGGCACAGGAAGTTTAATTCCCTTCAGCCAGAATGCCGTGGAGATGGTTTTGTCTGTGCCTCGGGAAACGTGTGTCGAACGTCTGTTACCCGTTTTTTGCCACAAAATTAAATTGTAACTGCAGCTTTTATATTGCATGCTGGTAGCTCTGTATTTTGGATATCCATTCCAAATCGTATACTACTTTATTTTTGTTCTTTAAATTTTATGTACCATGACAAACTTTCATTATGAAACACAGAAGTAATAAAAGATGCTTCCAGAATGAGAAATATTAAAAGCTTAAGAATAGAATTTGTGCAAGATCATTAATGAGGTTTAAAATGACCTAGTTTTAGATAACACTTTCTTATTCTTGTTCTTTCCTTGTTTAATTAAGAAGGCCCTCGTAGCAAAATTCTTCGAAAGGGCTAAAACTTTATCGGAATAAATAGTATAACCATTCTAGTCAAGACGGAAATCCTTTGGCAATCTGTGAGCTAAACATTTTTGTACGTACGTACATGGTTCAGCTGGTTTATAATAAAACAAGCACTCCGTGTATCTTCTGAATAAAATGTGCCTGTTATTTGACGTGTTTTTTCTAACCTGGAACTATATTTTGGACTACAGACAGACACACACACAATATATA
>NC_087201.1:96683818-96726318 GCF_015104395.2 Macrobrachium nipponense | reverse complement strand
ACTGAATAAAAAATATCATATATGAATTGATAAAATTATTAATGTTTATGCTGATTGATTCGTTGATTTCTGATTCATTAATCAATATACTAACTCATATATAACTGCAGATATTGGGAAGATAAAAGGTAACAGATTGATTATAGGCTACCTGATTTGTTTATACATTGGTATATGGATTCATATAATTATGATTAATATATGTGCACTTTAAATAGATTCCTACTGCGTACACGCAAAGATATATTTAGATTCTGTTATTTATGATCATTTATATAAGAGATTCCTATTGCGTACACGCAAAGATATATTTCGACTCTGTTATTTATGATCAATTATATATAGGATACATGATACTTTATATATATTGGATACATGACCGAGGTTATATACTTCACTTTTAACTAGCTTTCGAACAACTTTTCGTCCATTACACAGTTCCAGACACCACCTTTAGCCAATTGAAACTGCCTTTTTCAATGGTTAAAACAAGGGGAAAATTTGCCTGGGCGGGGTTCCAACGTTCTATTTTGCGCTCATACTTATTCTCTGCATCCTAAGCTACACGATTCCGTTCGCGATGAATAGATCATCCCAGCACGAGTCCTTCGCCAGCAAAGTAGAGTTGAATATCCTTCGGGTCGTAATTGTCGGAAGTATTGTCCCTTTTTGTAGTCGAATTCCGACAGCCGCTGGAGCGTTCCGCATTAAAACGAGATTAACGACGAGATACGGTGTCGGCGTCGAAGAAGTCCATGAAATTCCTTTCACATTGTAGGCGGTTGTTACTTGACTGTAGTCGTCCGCTGCGACGAACGATTTTTTTGAAGTTGCGATGTGAAACTTTCGTACCGCAGGATACTGTAACCAGGTTCCATTAATCAGCCTGCAAGTGAAATTATACTTGTCACAAGGGCAAAGTAAATTCAGACAACATCCAAATACAGGGGAGGGGAGAGAGCCATTTAGACCAGACGTAACCCACATGAATTCGCTGATATTTTGGAATTCAAAAGAATCCGCTGTACAAACTTTTTTTTTATCCATGGCATTAACAATGAGTGAACTATCCAGGTCTATGATGACTTGTAAAAATATCCATAATTATAAAAAATAAATAGATATCATTACGAATCTCAAAGAAAATTCGATATCACTGGTAGTAAGTTACTAGACAAAGAAGTGGAAAACGGAGCTAATTGTAAGATTGCCAGGCAACATAAGAGTCAAAGAGAAGATTAATCATGATTCTATGTGCCCTAACAAAAGTTTCATATTCAATTTTCTCGTGCGCATCCTCTGAGGTTAACTTTTAAAACATTATTAATAGGTAGGAGATGCAACGAAAAACCCACTATGTAACTAATTACTATATAAACTTTGGGTTTTTTCAAGAAAATGTGACATTTTCCCATGAATGTGATTTACTTGAATTGTAATAGGCTAATGTTGCAAGTAAATATTTCTTATCCACAACTTGATAATTCTAAATGTCCGTTTACCCATGTCATAAGCTGAATTATTGACTCTAATTGTCTATGAGGTTCAGAAAAAAAAAATTAATTCATTTTGTTGTTATAGAAATTCTATTTGCTTATATTGTTCACTAATTTTAAAATATTACAAGTCCTTAACTAATTGCATTACACACACGGATAAGAATAGTTATGTGGCCTGTCATGTGACCTATGAACCACATGTGAAGTTCATGAACTAAGCATTCCTTTCTCCAGTCAATCTGCTTTTGCAAGCAGAGACGACACACAGATGAAGCCTGTGTAAGCAGATTATTGAGGTTAAAAGGACAAATGCTGATACGGCAATGATGACGTCGTCACTTGGCAGGAGATTGCTCTCAGCCAGCTAAGAGTTACGTACTTGCTGTAAGAGATACGACTTTAGTATTTTCAAATGATATTTTAGTGTTTTAATTCTCCACCCGCATGAGAAGAATGTCTGAAAAAAAAAAACAGTACCAAAATTGAACAATATATTAGTTTCATGTTGGAAAATCTGCATAATTGTAATTATGTTAAATTAAATATTCCTTATTCAAACTATATGAAAAAGGTTTCCATACAAATTCTATATATATTATTAGCCCTGTATAAGATTCATATAGGATTATTCCATAGATAACATTTTCACTTCTAGACTTCCTGACTTTAAAATCTCTTTTATTTTATTTTATTTATTTTATTTATTATTATTTTATTTATTTATTTATTTAATTTCTTTTTTTTTTTTTTTATTGACTACGAATATAAATCACCGGGACAGACAATATGTCAGTAGGTTTTGATATGTGTTTGAACTTTTAGCTTATTTGTCATTACTAAAGCGTTAAGTTAGAGTTCAAATCTTTACGCATATATATTTGGATATTTAATTATCTATGGTTACGTTTTGCTTATTGATATTATCGTGATTCCTTTTTTATTATAATTTGTAACCCTTCCGACTTCTTACGGAGTGTATTATATTGACTCCACTTGTATCCATATTTATTTTATTTTTTTATATTTATATTTATTTATTTATATATATTTTTTATATATATTTGATAAATTAATGGTTGGCTTGAATATGTGGAAAAGTGTTCTAGCGACGTACCGTATAAGGCTACTTGCGGCATCAATTCTATAGATACAAGATATATATGATAAAGGTATTTAAAACCGCGAGAACCGCTATAATCAGTTCGGATCCAACATCACGAGTTGTAACTCGTAAGACATTGACACTTCCTATTTAATTATCAGTTATTCTACCAAACCGATTGACTCTGGGTGATAAAATATATTATTGGTTTTCTTAATGGAAAGGAATTCACACAACGTGTTAAGGAGATTATTATTGATTTACACCACCCGAGTCTGAGATTATTATGTGTTGAATTCCATATTTACTGATTTAGCACTCATAAATATTCGTAACGCACTCAATTGCGGTGTTTGTTTTTAGTGCTATTAATTCTATATAACGTGTCAAGGAACTATTAACACTAAGAAGTGTTTATTCCCTCTGTCAGACTCGTAATTCTGTTAATAATTCTACGTATATTCTTTCAAGGATTGATTTGGCACAGGATAGGCTCCTAAACTGACAGGTGTCTTAGTGTGTCCCTTGTTTTCATGACACGTGTTACAATTAGTTATGTGCTTTTTATATCTGTAAGCATTGTAGGCCAGAAAACAGTGATTGGCTTTCTGTGAAAAGGAGGGAACCTGGATGACGGAATGCAACCAGTTTATGACGATTGGTATGAGAAAGATTATTACTACTACCTGGTCGTTAGTCATCTGCTGTGTTCTTCGGGTTTTCCTCGTCACAGACCTACATATAATATTACATTTGATTACATTATTCTGATACACATACCTTAAGTATACTTTTGCTTTAGGGTTTCTGCTCGAAGTGTGTATTGTTTGGGTTATGTCTGTTGACGCTTGCTTTGTTCAGTTTGTAACAGTTCTGCGCTCCGACCCAGATATTCAATGCTCGCGATCTCTTGGGTTAAGGAATTTTCTTGTTTAGATACGGTTTTAACAATAGGTACGGATGTTTCTATATCTTTTAGTCCAATTAATGGTTCTTTGCTGTATGGTGCGGGATTGCGGGATAATGCGTCAGCTATGATAATGCTTTCCCAGGTAGATATCTTAACTTGGCTCCAAAGACCTGAATGATCATTTGTCACCGAGTTCCTTTTGGACTGTGATTAAAGCCTTTGAAAAACTCGGTAAAGGACTCATGTTCAGTAAGGACTTTATCAGGATAGCCATAGATTATGAACTTAAAATGTACTAGTGTTAAAGATTACCTAGCCCTTCCTTGCCTATTTACTGCATATTTACTTTCAGAGGGCTTTAGTTTACGTGAATAAAAAGCTATAGGAAGAACTGTTTATCATATGACTGAAGTAATACCCCTCTTACCCCTTGGTCTGAGGCGTCTGTTGCAATAAAAAAAAAAATTCCTTATTTAAATTCAGGGATTTTTGTTTAAGTTAGGTAAGCTGCATTATTCCGCTATTAAGATATCGAACGCCTGTTGATGCTTTTCAGACCATAATAAATCTACGCTCTTCTTCGTAAGATCTGTTAAAGGAGCTGTCATGATTGAAGAGTTACATATTTACATACGATTGTAATACCCACTACAGCGCAAAAGTGCTGTATCCCCCTTTTACGTTAATAAGTACCGGAAAGTTATGAATAGCCGACACCTTACCATGGACTACTTTTAAGACCTTGACCAGACACATAAAACCTAGATAAACATGTTCGGTTTTTTAAAAACTCACATTTAGATATTTTACTCTGAGATTATTTGTCTTTGTCTCTGTAGCACTAGCTCTACTTTATGTGAATGTACTTCTAAGGTATTAGAAAAGATTACAAGATCATCCATATAGGCATGTAGGTTATCCCCTAAAAGTCTCCAAACACTATATTGTAATTGGGGCGCAACGTAAGCCGGAGGCATACGTAAAAAATTGATAATGTCCCCTGAGTGTGCTGAAAACGGAGTATGAGGTACAATCACTTAGGTAATGGTATCTGGTAAAAGCTTTTAAGTAAGTCCAAGTTGGTGAAAAAAAATTTATATTCTAACCTAACAGAGATAAGATGTCGTCGGTACATCGCACTGGAAACTATCGGAAGTCGTTTCCTTGTTTAAGCGACAGAATCTACGCAGATACGCCAAGTCCGATCTTTTATGGCATGACGTTTGAGGGAAAAAAATTATATGGGCTTATTTGATTTCCTAATGACTCCTATTACTAACATATTTCAACTTCGTCATTTATCTCTATTTTGAAATTTCATTGGGGTTCTACACGAAGGTACGTATATAGCTTTATGTTTGTCCTTAGACCGTATTTTGTTTTCAATGACATCCGTTTTTCTCCCAGAGATCACTCGCTAGTGGAGAAACTTCCTGGTATTCAGGTAGAAGATAAAAAAAATTCTGCTGAATCACCTCTGCTTGAATGACTTTACGGATATTACTTTAGATAGATTATCAGAGAGATTCATCCACGACTGGTTGGGCGTGATTAAAAACTAGCAACAATAAAAAATGCGATATTTATAACTTCCGTATCCACGATATGTTTATACTTTTAGGGCTTTGTTCGCGGAAATCGTTATATTTCAGAGTGTCGGGAAGGATTAAAAATTTCATTTCCCAGCAAAGTCTTTTTACACGCACTAAGACATTCGAGGGTGCATGCTTCTCGAGATTTTTGCGTGCAAAGTACGACTGCGGTTGTGGGAGAATTCTGTTGGGTCATTTGAACAATGTTACGATTTATGAGACAAATGTATAGTTCCTTTGATATATAAGTTATTATTTGATTAACTGTCTCATTTTTGTTCAAACGGATTTTAATATGTTTGAAGGTTTTTATAGGATTTTCCTTTGATAAACACGCCTTATTTTGCAGGATGTAAGATAATATTTTGTATACCCCTAGATGGATCTTACAATTACACTACATACAGATCAATGTTTTTTATAACTATAGAGGTATCTGTAAACGCTCGCTTATCCGGACTTCTCATTAGGGAAGTTCGAACAACAGACGGTGAGTCCGTAAATACAAGATATACGTGTATTAAAGAAATAAAACAAGATATTCTCATTTTTACGGCGCGCACAGTTGGGAGGGCTTAATCCACCAGTATTTATTATAACTTAATGTATTAAATTAAAATTAAAACGAAAACCTGCTCTGATTACTTATACGGTCGTGTGTTTCATAGGAAAAATCCTTTTTAATTCAAAAAGATATTGGTATGAACCAAACATCGCTTTTCCCCACTCTGCTAGAGTCGCTTATTGTGTGGAATTTGCTATGTTTTGAACACTTCGGCAGTTTTTGACTAACCTTGACCGCTTGACTAGGTAACACAGTAACCGAGTTTGCTTGTTTGACTTCTGAAAGGCTACTGTTTCTATTTCTTTTGTAATAATTAGGATCCTTCTCTTTATTACCATCGGCAACGTATTGTTGTGTTTTTAGCCAATTATTTTGTTGATGGTTACGTATAAAGCAATGAATGACGAGCTATTAGGAACTGAGCGATTACTAATAAGACAAGTTATCTCTACTGTATTCAATATTAACTGTTTGTACTTCATTCTTTGCTAAAATTTGAAATAGTGAGGGATCATGGTCAGCGCATTTGCCTGATGAAAGTTTTTTTTTACAGACATGTTATTCCTTGCAATCCAGCCATATTTTAAAGTTAAGTTGAGTCATTGAGGTTCGATATTTTATATAACTCAAAAAAACTCAAGGCTAAAACTGCGATCGGGACTTGCAAAGGAGCATTTATTGTCATGACCCGAAATAGTGTTACCTCTAATTTATCTAGATTTGTACGGGTGTTCCACTTGTTTTTGTGTGTTTTCTAATCACTACGGTGCTTAACGACCCTATCCATGCATCTGTACAAAATAACAGACGTCCACTGCGTAAACGCATATTCACTGTTTAATATGATTTGTTACGTAAGGGATTAATAATCACCCAAAATGATAAAATTAACATAGTATATGATTATGATATTTCAGTAGAACTTCTGGAAACAGACACTCAAAGATAAAAACTCGCAGTAGCGAATCTCAATGATGTAGATAATTTCTGTAAAAAAGTAAGATTAAGAATGTCTCGTAACTTCAGCCACAGGAATAACGAAATTCGACCTGCAAAGGAAACACTCCAAAGTTACTCCAAATGAATAAAAAATTGTACTTAGCTTGCTTTTGTGGGAAGTCACGGTGTTCCGATAACGACACACGGCCTTGGTCCTCCTTCTCTATTTAGCGGACGACCTGGTTTGGCTTCAGTTTCCCCGTGCGCGTTGTTTCGATGATTCGAGCCCTTGAAAGATCCGATGCTGCAGACGCGTTCGGTTTGTTTCTTGGAGTGCCGGAAACGCTCACTAACGATGTTTTCTTGAATGATTCTAATGAGAGACGAAGCTTGCGTTGTCGTAGGAAAAAGGGACCACGTCGGTTTTGTTTCTTGAAGTTATTCACTAACGATGATACTAAGTTGCTTGACGAATCTTGTTGTTTTCTGAAGTCGCACACTAATGATGATACTAGGTTGCTTGAAGAATCTGCTGCTTCCGTCGTCGTTGACTTCTTATGATACATGATTTATTATTCTGGTTTTTTCTTCGTAGGACGTTGTAGAGTTCTTCTGGTCCGCTGGCCACCAATATTAGGGCTTGTGCCTAGTATGATAAGGCGCCCTATGAGGTAATGTTAGATAGCGATAATCTATACGCTAAGTCGGTTGGTATTGCACTTCCATCTTCAATGGAGTGTCTGGGGTTTTGTAGATCACTTACGAAGTCGGTATTATCTTTACGACGATGTGTTAAACTCATGGTTCGGTGAGGTTCTTGTAGAAAAACACAAGGTATAAAAATAGTATATTCTTCTGAAGTTTTACATGATGAAGATCAGGTATGATCGTACAAGTCTTCTATGACGATAGCTTGATCGCTTCTGCCAATGATGATGGCTAATCCTATTCCTCTACATGATAAAGCTTAGGTAAAGAGGTACAGGTCTTCTAATGACGATAGCTAACTCTGTTCTGCCTGTCTACCATCTCTGTTACAAGTTATGAAGGAACAGACAGTAGTTCGAACATATGAACATACTATCAGATGACATAGTTTCATACGAACACACAATCGAATGAGACACGCTACAGATCACGTAGGCCGTTTGAATAATTAGGTCCGGGTAGTTGTCTCAAGCAGGGAGCTTGGACATAATGTTTTATAAAAAAAAAAACAACAAAAAAATGATGATTACAGGTGACGGCATGTTATCTTAGCCTACATACTTATTGTATACGTCATCTTTAGCGTCTCTAGTCTGATCACATTCCTGCAAGCAATCTGGTTTGACCTCTTTAGTTTTAGACTTTTATATATATGGACTAACATTCCATATTTTTTATTATGTAAACACTTACATATATATATATATATATATATTATATATATATATATATATATATATATATATATATATATATATATATATATATATATATATATATATATATATGAGCTGATTCAATACAGTTTTGAATAGGTCTTTTCCGTGATAGTCTGAAGTCCCGTGAAACCATTATAAGTGATACTGTGTGTGTGTGTGTGTGTGTGTAACAAAACAAGTCAACCGCCAAAGACGTTACAAGTTGGGCGTGGCTTGGGCAGTTCAAACGAGTGCCACGCATCTCTATATCCCTTCTTGATTGGCCCTTGTGCTTAGGAGCCCAGAATAACCAATCAGCTTCTTGCATAACGATGCCATCTGAAAGGGGGCATTTGAAACAAGCCGCACTACCGGACTGGTCAGATCAGTTCATTAGTGGGTCCCATACAGCACAGAGTGCGCAGTCCCGTTCCCGTCGGCCACCGCACAAAGACGAGTGTCACCATGTAGTGTCAATAACAGTCTAACCTGCTGTCCGGTTGTGCACTAGCATAGTTAACGTATTAATTACAAGTAAAGGCCACCTGTGTAGCTAAGTAGAATACACCTGTGTTAAACGTTTCATCGATTATTATTTTTGCATGTCATCCATTGCATGCATGTAAACTTATCTCTCTCCTGTTTTTCCTTCATATCCCGAACCCACAAATGACCGAGATCAGGTCATATAATTTTGGTGTCAGTCGTGGGGTCTTGCGAATAATCATATGAGGTCCTGTGGGGTTCCTGGGTCCTTTAAGGTCCTGTGGCATCTTGGGAGGTCCTGCGAGGTATTATACAGTCTTATGAGGTCTTATGAGGTGTCAAACAAACGTTAGTGCTTAACCATTTTAGCCGACAAACAGTGAAGTGAAGTGAAATAAACATGGAAACGAGAGAAAGTTCAATGGACGGTGATGACGAGGGAAATGGTGAAACGTACGAACTGTATAAAAACATTTATGGCTAAAGCAATCGGCAGAAAAATGCGAACCATGTTAAGAAACGGGAATAATAAATTGAGTGGCCCTACGATTGAATGTGAACCTAAATTTGCTTTTCTGTATGACACATTGTAAGGCATGAGATTCATTTGCTGTAACTTGTGCTTGTAACACGCCAAATGGCCCTACTCTAATAGTTTTAAATTTTGCACAATCTGGACGGTATATCTTGCGGGATGCAAGAACTGGGCAGGTAGTGATGAGCTGATTCAATACAATTTTGAATATGCCTTTTCCGTGATAGTGTGAAGTCCCGTGAAACCGTTATAAGTGATACTGTGTGTGTGTGTGTAACAAAACAAGTCAACCGCCAAAGACGTTACAAGTTGGCATGGCTTGGGCAGTTCAAACGAGTGCCACGCATCTCTATATCCCTTCTTGATTGGCCCTTGTGTCTTAGGAGCCAGAATAACCAATCAGCTTCTTGCATAACGATGCATCAGAAAGGGGGCATTTGAAACAAGCCGCACTACCAGTCAGATCAGTTCGTTAGCGGGTCCCATACAGCAGAGTGCCCAGTGCCCACAGTCCCGCTCCCGTCGGTCGCCGCACAAAGACGAATGTCACCATGTAGTGTCAATAAGTCTAACCTGCCGTCCGGTCGTGCACTAGCGTAGTTAACATAATAATCACAAAGTAAAGGCCACCTGTGTAGCTAAGAATTACATGTGTTTGAACGTTTTCATCGATTATTATTTTTGCCTGTCCTCCATTGCATGCATGTAAACTCATCTCTCTCCTGTTTTTCCTTCATATCCCGAACCCACAATGACCGACAGGTCAATATATATATATATATATATATATATATATATATATATATATATATATATATATATATATATATATATATATACATATATATATATATACATATATATACACATATACATATATATATAATGTATATATATATATATATATATATATAAATATATATATACAATAAATATGTACATATATATATATATATATATATATAGATATATATATATATATATATATTAGTATGTACGTAAGTATATACAGTATATATACATACAGAATATATATATATATATATATATATATATGTATATATATATATATATATATATATATATATAATATAATTTAATCACTGCCACATGACATTGCAATCAATTTGAAAAATACATATAACATGCAAAAATTCTCCAGAACACAAGAAGGAACTTCCCGTGTTCTGTGCTTGCAGCGTGTGCACATAAATGCAAACGCCATACATTTACTAAACCCATATAAATCTGAATGCAATCACGATTTAGCGGCCACGCTGAAACTTATTTGCCTTCAAGCGCAGCATCACTTGTTTACTAACTATTTCATCGACTTAGTACCTATTATATTCCATATTTTTTAAAGTATTTTTCCCGTTTCCCATAATCTTTCTTATATAAGGCCTCCTTTCTGACATTTCATAGTGACACCACATGTGTTTGCAGTCGTTGGCCCTGCTTACTTTTCCTGTATCTTTCGGTAACCTCTTTTATGTATTTACCTGAAAACTCCCTTTCATTAATGAGACTGAAATACCTATTTAGTGTGCTTTCTTAAGTCATTCATATCTTCTTTTAGGTCAATAAGAAAAAGTGAATGTTGAAATAACATGGCCGTGAATTATAAATGCGTAGTTTGAATTATGAAGTATTTATTTTATTATGAAGAACGAGTGCGGCATGCTAAACTCTATGGTGGTTGTTCTTCACGTTTCATTTACATTGACTGAATTAAGAGAAGTCACGATGAAACGTTTTCTGTCATCTCGGCCCTTCAACTTTGTTCGGGAGAGAACGAGCGGAAGATATGTTAACTGCACAGCCTGCCGCCCAAGAGGTGGGTACCCCAACCAACAACCCAACCGACGCTAATAACTCCGTCAAGACCACGGAGATCTGAACGCCTCAGGAGAGATTTCGTTACTATCCAACGACCAATTATTAACAATCCAGCCCACCGACCCGCCCACCGGTTGTACGCGGCCTTGCATGCTATAAATACTTTTAAAACGTAAAATACTTGTAAAACGTATCTTAATTCACTTTACTGTAAACTCTCATAGATGACTGCCTGTGCGCTGTCGACATGTTAGAGGAATAAACCTAAGACAAATGAAAATCTTTACATGTCCTTAGGAAACTTAATATACCAGCTATATGCTGACGAGAAAAAGATAATAAGAAGAATTGAGAAGATTCTAAATACATTAAATGCCGTTGAAACAGCTATTGTATTCCATGGCTACTGCCCTCAGAGAAGGCCTCCTTCCTAATTATACCCGTCTACGGCTCCATGATCCAGCTGCCACGAGAGAAGACAACACTACATCCTTCAGTATGACATTGGTGCTCCGCCAGCTCGAAGAGAAGAAGAAAGAGAAGAGAGAAATAAAAAGAGAATTAGATACACTACAAACACAGAGACAAGCAGCTTCCCAAGGAACCCCCCGCCCACCCAGACATTGATGACGCCCTCCAGCGCCTTGCAGCAGAAGGATTACTGCAAGAGAGAAGTGGGATACTTAAGAAACTTGTGAGGCTTAATGGAGGAAGTTTGAATTCCCCCCCCGAAAAAAAGAATGATTTCATCAACCTCACTGAATATAAACCCGACACCCGAAGAAGATCTCCTTAATCTTGGGGCTCAATACACACGTGACAAAAAAGCCAAACCCACACGCCAAGTGCCTGGAGGTCGAAGTCCTCCTTGACTCTATCCAGTCCCTCGAGGACAAAGGCAGGGTCAGGTTGAGCGACTCCCTCCAGCCCTTACTGTTAGCAGAAGCCCTTACCAACCGAGGAGCCCCATACAGAAGCGCTATCCTTACCAGAGAATTGAAAGAAAAAATGCTAAAAAACTTGAAATCAACCAAGAAATAACAATAAGAAGGGCAGACAAAGCTGCTGCCCTAGTGCTCATCAAGACCTCTGAATATCACGAGAAACTAGACCAAATACTGGCTGATCAATCCAAATTCAGAAAAATCAACAAGAACCCATCGAACACATCCGACGAGATATCAATAAGACGGTCGAAAGATCCATGCCGCTAGGAATACTCCCAGGCTTTCCCCTTGCCCAGGGTGACTTTAATCCAGGGATATTTTACCGGCGGCTGTAAAAACCCACAAGCCTGGTAATACCTCTCCGCCCTATTATAATCAAATCCCAACCCCAACTTACAAAATTGCGAAGAGACTCGATGAACTCCTCACGTCAATATACCCTGACAGGTATTGTCTACAGTCGTCTACCGACTTTTTACGTAAACTCCAAGACTCTCCGTCTAGAGGTATCATCGCCTCTCTTGACGTCGAGAGCCTCTTCACGAACGTTCCAGTCGACGAGACGATTGAACACATCCTCGATAGAGTATATAGATGTGAAGACACACAGGTTTTGAACATCCCCGGGGAAGCCCTAAAAGCCCTCCTTGAAATATGCACCAAGAAGGCACCATTCACAACCCACAGAGGACATCTTTATTGCCAGATTGACAGCGTGGCAATGGGATCCCCATTAGGGGTTCTATTTGCCAACTTCTACATGAGTGTCGTCGAAGAAAGGGTTTTTGATAAGATCCCCTGTCCTCCCCAATACTACCGCTACATAGACGACACCTTCATAAAAGTTGACAGAGAAGAGGACCTTGAAACTTTAAGAAAGACTTTCGAAGAATGCTCCGTCCTCCACTTCACGTGTGAACGCAGTGTTGACGGTGCCCTACCCTTCCTGGACGTTCGGGTACAGCAGACCCCTACGGGATACACCGTAGGAGTGTCATCTACGAATTCACATGCCCGGTGGATGGATGCCACCATTCTTATATCGGGATGACCACCACCAGACTCTCCAAGCGTCTCTTCTGCCACCTTCAAGAAGGGGCCATTTTTTCAGTTCAATCATAGGGAAAAACATAACAGCGAGACCAGAAAGAGCCGAGCTTATAACGAACATACAAATTATTGACCATGCACCGGACCAGAAACGCCTACGTTATCTTGAAGCATTACACATATTAGAGAAAAACCCGACTATCAACATGGTAGAAGAAACAGAATTTCTTCCCACCATCATAAGAAGAAATAGCACAAGAAACCAAACGACTCCGTATACCGCCATGAGAGAGAGAGAAAGAGAGAGAGGAAGGGAAAGAGAGAGAGAGGAACAAGCAGAAAGAGAAAGAGAGAGAGTGAGAAGGAGCGAACAAGAAAGAGAGAGAGAAAGAGAGGAAGAAGCAGAGAGAGAAAGAGAGGAAGAAGCAGAGAGAGAAAGCGGGAGAGAACGAGTGGAAGATATGTTAACTGCACAGCCTGCCGCCCAAGAGGTGTGTACCCCAACCAACACCCAACCGACGCTAATAACTGTGTCCAGACCACGGAGACCTGAACGTAACAAAATGAAAATTTTTCTGTATGGAATAACGATAGTTCCTTCTTTCACGGTCCTTGCTTTAGGACGAACTTGTCTGGAGCTCTAACACGGATTCTGCCTCGTGTGACAAAAGTTCAGTAAATGGTAATGGGTAATGAATAACCCTACAAAAATCGCACAAAGTTAATCGAGAAGCCACGAGACAGCGAGAGAGAAAACACATCCTATCATGCAGTTGGCTAGGAAACAATTGAGGTAGGTTCAAACCAGACCAGATGAGGGCACAGGAAGCTAGTAGATTTCAGTAAAAAGTCTACAGACAACAGTCATCAGAAAAGCACAGGAATTTCCTATATAGAAGGTACTGGGAGTAAAGTGGACCCCCGTATTCTCGGGTATGAGTACCAGAACCCTCTCTAAAAACGCTTATAACTGCCTATCTTGGAAGTTCAAAAACCTTACTTAACATGCTACTTCCAATATAACTTAAATTACAATCCTATTACTGTATTCTTTGAGATTATATTGTTAAATAAAATATTTCAAAATCATCTTAAAACATTTTACCATTAAAAACATATATGTACAGCCAATAACAGAGAGAGAGAGAGAGAGAGAGAGAGAGAGAGAGAGAGAGAGAGAGAGAGAGAGAGAGAGAGACCATTGAATCAGCAACATCATATAACTAACCATCAAGAGTGAAATTATATATTATTTCTGAGACAGAGAACAACAATGAGAGAGAGAGAATTACTCCTTGACTCCTTCCCCTCTGCCAATACGTATATCAAACTGTCATTTACTCCCCCTTCTCAAAGTGGATAAAAAGACTGGGAATCGCTATTTATTTTAATAATCTTATTAATATTTCAAAATTAGTTATTAGGTAAATCATTTATTTATTGTACTACAAAACAAATAAACATACGTAAGTATGAGAGAGAAATTTTACTGTTTAATCTCATTATAATTAGTACTATAGATTAATACTTTATCATAAAATGTAGTAGTAACCTCAACGATATATACAAACACTTCTAACACTTCCAGCCATAAGAGAGGGAGATTGTTACCATTGACACATATCTTGTGGAGAGAGAGAGAGAGAGAGAGAGAGAGAGAGAGAGAGAGAGAGAGAGTTGTTATTTAAAAGTGAAACGAAGAGATTATTGTATTTCTTTAAAATACTATCACATACGAATTTTGTATTTCTGTAAAATACTATCATATCCGAATTTTGTAATTACAGTTATATTATCATTATTTGAAAATATTAACAACCATATTATGCATACTTGTACCATAAAAATTCTCTCATCTCAGTAAGAGAGAGAGAGAGAGAGAGAGAGACGAGAGAGAGAGAGAGAGAGAGAGAGAGAGAAATTACGTAACATTTGTCCCAACATGGCAACACTCCCCCCCCCTGTTACATTACAGACATGTTTGACATCTCTGTACCTGGATCTAAAAGGAAAGATGTGGGGTAGAATACATTTTCCTTCATTCTTGCATAATTTTTTAATTTATAAACTAAAATCTTCCTATTCACTATATTATTTTCTTTAATGAATTTAAATGCCATTTGATATTACTATGAGATTCAGGGCCTCTGTAACACGGTTTTTTGGATTTTGCTTCTTATCAAAGCATCGGATGTAGCTGAAAGTTGACATATGTATATTTTACAACCACACACAAATTTTGTCAGCATTATCAATAACCTAAACCTGATAGTTTTAATTTTTATAGAGTAAAAATGATCTAGCCGACGCCATGGCCAATGATTGCCAGCCAAGAGTCGAAAAACATTCATTTACGTAAGCAAAGAAAAATCAAACATCGTTTTACGAAATGTTGCCCCGCCCATCCACCAGACAAACCCATTCACCTTATCCATCGGCTCTGAAACCCATAGTAGTCAAGAATGGCTAAACAGGATTTGGAATTGTCCCCGTGGTTGCAAACTGCATTTGTCTTACGACTTGCAACTTTATACAGTCAAAAGATAGCCCGTGGCCATACCTTACTATAGCCTGAATAGGTAATATTCAGTTTCAGTTTAAATCCAATGTTATAGTCTGATTTGTATTTAGCGTTACGTGATATAATACTTGTAATGTCATTCAGGATTTGAACATTTCCATTAACTATTCACTATGCCACCAAGAGAGAGAGAGAGATTGTATGTAAACAGTCTTTATATAACTATTTTTGTTAAAATAAGATTTTTATCCAAAGTAAATACAAGCTTATATGTGCTAAAATCTCCAGCAGACCAACGGATCATCCGATTAATTTGTTTTTTTTTTCTTTCTTTCTTTAGTCTGTACGACTATGTTGGATATAAAGACTTTATGAATGGCGGAATGATACATAGATGTGGGTGGGGTATCTGTGCTAGCGTAGTAATACTACTGTAGCAGTAGTGCTGCAAAATTAATATTAGCAGCAATATACATGAATTAAACGTTAGGCCAACTGCTGGGATCCTTGAGGATCATTTAGCACTTCTTACAGCTACTCGAGAAATGAGTTTTTATAGCAATAAGTTAGATTTTCTAATACAACAATGTCCATGATAGCCTTCAGTGTTATCCTGAATTACAACGAGGCCAAAGTGGGTGGAGCCTCATGAAGTCATCATTTTGACGATAATTATTGGTGAAGGTTTAAAGCCAAAATACGGTACCAGCTATTTTTTTTTGTTTTTCAGTAAATAGGTAGATAGCCGATAAATAAAAATTGCTTGACATTGGATACAGCAGTTATCAAATCAAGCGTGTCTACTATGTCTTTGAAAATTACCAACTATTCCCTACATCTTGTCAATCTGATTGTGACCTATAAAGTAGATTATAATTTCTTAGGACACTTATTTTGGGAGTTAGACTAATAATCGAAGTGTTTTTGTATTTATTAACATATTTTGTTGGTTTGTTCATTATGACAATTATCAGTGGAGAGGATTCATAGTTCATAAAGGTGTACTGCTTTGCTTGTATTTAAATTTTTATGTCATTGTTGCCAGAGGTATAGCCTTCATTACGTATAGCCAATCATCCATCGAGAAAGAGGGAAGAAATGCTGTCATAATTTAGTTTACGTAACGAGTGCGTTCGAAACCTTATCTCTGAGTAAGTTGGCCCGTCTTCAAAAAAAAGTCACTACTTTTACATTATAAGTACCAAATTTATTCAACCTACGTAATGCAGAATACAGTCAAAATTTATGTGTAGATATAATGTGTATTCTGAATAAGCGTTATATCTATGAAATGCATAGATAAAAAGTTATTGTCAAAAAACCGTGTTACAGAAGCCCTGAATCTCATAGTAGTATTGCTATTTACATTATTATTAATATTTGAAAATTAGTAAATCATTTATTTATCATACAAAAGACATACATCTCTAAGAGAGAGTATGGCATTTTTACATTGCATGGAACCAATAGTTATTCAGCAATGGGACCAACAGCTTTATGTGACTTCCGACACCATTGAGAGTGAACTTCTGACCCCTCAATGGAATGCCCACGAGAATCGAAACTCATGGCCACCAAGGTGGCAGGCAAAGACCAAACCAACCACGCCACTGAGGTGCTCCTAATACAATATTAATTTCTGGGCTCAGCTCGTGTCGGCCTATGAAAGGATCCTTAATATCATTCTTTCTAGGTAAAATTAATCTAAAATTACCAGAGAAAAACAAAATTAAGAAAATGTCAGTAAAACTGACTCGCTCACTCTTTAAAAGAAGTGTCGGTATGAGAATAGGGGCGAGTGGGAACACTACCACGAGACATTCACCAATTAGACCTTCAATCAAAATCCCCACTAGAGAGAGCTGATACCAACGGGCGATGCGGCCGCTACTACTACTACTAGGGGACGCCACGGACAGCAGCGCCCCCCTAGCGGTCATCCTTAATTATTAGCGCTAAGCGTCGTACGCATTTTCTTGCTTGTGAACTATTATCTGGATTTACCTCCTTCTCCATTATGGAACGTGCTGCCATCGCAACGGCTAAGTTAAGTGCCTCATAAGTAGTGTTTTACCGTATTTTAGTCTTCCAGGAACCAGTATTTTCCTTTTAATAGGTCATATACGGTTTCCCGGTCGACTCGTGGCGGCGCCATGCTGCCCTCATTAAGAATTCCCGTCTTCCATACTGGACCTTCTTATACTTATGGGGTTACTATATCACGTTCATCGTTTTTTACATCACCTTTTTAGCTAGGTTAGCCCATTTACCAATTCTCTTAGTTTGGTATTTAGGGCTATTCTGTGTTTCTGGCCCAGCATCCCGGCTCTTGCTCTTCTCGGCTATCGCTGGCTCCGAGTAGGCTTCTGTTCCTCGGAACAGTTTGCCTCCTCCTGGGCTTCTTTTTCTTCTACTAAAAGTGTCTTTTCCATCTTTACGATGTAATTTTAGTTCTATTTAGGGTGTTAGGCTAGCCTAGGTGCATGTCCCATGTATGGTACAGCCTGGTTCACGTGGCCCTTCCACGGTTGTGTTGCTATCGCGGCTTAGGCCACTTGCGGTCATGTGTTCCATCGCACCTTACCCTTCCCCTTCCCTCCCTACCAGGTATAGGGAGGGTCTGGGGGACCCCTTGGTTGCCATGACAACCTCAGTTGCCTTCCTTCCTCCTTCTCTGAGGAGGCCAGGGGTTCTTCCCAGCTGGGGTATAGGGCGACCACTTGTTTCGGGTACCGGGTCACCGAGCGGGTAGTTGTTGGGACGGGGAGGAGTAGGTCACCCCCCCCCTCTCTCTCTCCCGCCGTGGACGCCGAGAACCCTACCCCCCCCAGTTGCTCAGCCCACCTTTCCCCCACTATAACGAACGGAGCCTTCCGCCGCAGCCGGGGCACCTTTGGTTATAGCTTGCTGGCTCCGCCAGCGGGCGGGGCGTTCACTACTAGTGGTCTATTGCTTGCCTACTATATCCTTCCCTTTTTTCCCCGCTACCGGAAGGGAGCTTGCTTCTTACCCGGGCACTCTTCTAGTAGACGGGGGGAAAGGTTTGATATTTATTTCGTTATTTTTAAGGATATACCCTAATTTTACGATGAATTCCTAGATTTATAATTATATGTATACCATCTCCGCCGTTTTCCGTCGTGGTTTCAATTTTCACCACCACACCTGGTTGGATTCTATCGCTTGTCTCCGGCGTAGCCTTGGACAAACTCCAACCATCTTGCTACCACACGTATTATGGCGGGGCTCTGGTTTAATCTAACTTTCTCCGCTCCGGCACCAGCGGAGCAATTGTTAGGCTGTAAGTGTTCTCCTGATACTTATGTATCTTTCCACTTACAGGCTACCAACTGTCAGGTCCTTGGGTGCAATGCGACGTTATACGACCCCTGCGCCCACGATGAGTGCAGGTCTCACGCCCCGTGTGCCACGCCTTACAACGACATGATCGTCTGGCACCCGGAAGCCTGCGCCATCTGTTACGACCTGGTCAGTCAGCTGGTGGAGGGGGTAAGTCGATTATAGACTTTTTTATCGTATTACTAACAACACTTAGTCATAAGCTTGTTAATCCCGCCCCGCCATTAGAAGCTTCATTTCGCCTTCTCTTCAGGCTGCCGGTGTGAGGAAGTCGCCCTAGCAACCCTGAAAGCTTGGGTGGGCGGCTTCGGGAAGAACGCCGCCAAAGGCCAGCCTTACATCTTGGACAAGAAGCTGGCCGTTCAGATCTCCTCCCGGTGGCAAGTCAACAGGGTATGTTGACCCCATATCTGCAGCCCCAAACCCTCTCATAGCCTCCATCCAGCAAGAGATGCAGCAGTCTTTTGGGGCCGTGGCCACGCAGGAGACGGTCCCAGACGTCGCAACCTTGGACCTTAATATTGAGCCTATGGGCGGTAGGTGCTGAGGATTTGTTTAGTTGAGGTAGGTGGTGCGGGTGCCCAAGGTCTTTCCTTGGGTGCTCCTGGATCTTCTCCTGTCCCTTCTTCTACTGCTTCTTTCCAAGGCTTTTTTGGGATCTGAGATCCCTACCCGCTCTCCGCTCTCTCTGTACCCCAAAGGTGAAGGGACAGAGAGAACCGAAGACCCTTGTTAAGACGACTTCTAAAAAGTCGTCGTCGTCTTCTTCAGCTAAGAAGTCTTCGACTTCCTATGCTGACGCGGTGAAGGCTAAGCCGAGCTCTTCCTATTCAAAGAGCTCTAGAAGCAAGGCTTCTAAGGAGAAGGCTCGCGCTCCCGCTGAGCCAATGCCTTCTCCGGCCTCCACCGCATCCACTCGGCAAAAGCGCCGGTGGAGTAGCGGGACCTAGCACCTTTGATCCCACTGCTTTCTCAGCAGTGGTGATGCAACAGGTAGGAGAGAGATGGTTGGCTCACAGGTCTCCAGCCACCTCGGAACCAAGTTTGAACAGATGTTCGCACAACTGTCGAGCACTTTGTCTCAGTCGGGCCAGTCCATCCAAGATCTCTCTAACAGAGTTAGAGAGAACGAGGACCGAGTAGCTGGGCTTGCTGAGGCTCCTCATCCAGTCTCCCCAGTAGCAAGTGCTGGTATTCTCCAGCTACCACCTTATGAGTCGCTACCAGCCTTCTCCATGGAGAACCCATGGAGAGTGGTGGCCGCTTACCGCTCCATTCAAGGCACGGTATGATCTCTGTCCCGGAGTGTGGAACTCGAAGGATTGAGGACTTCGAGTTTTTATCCTCCGGGAATGACGCAGCCTTTCATTGGATATACTAGGCTGACCGTAGCAGCACTCACTAGGGAGGACATGATCTCCAGGGAGAACGTTCTCTATAGTAGAGATCACGCTCAACGCGAATGGGTTCACTGCCTTGAGGACTGGGAGTGTACCAACACTAAGCTCCAGGCTTTCAAGAGTCCTTTTACTATTTTGCGACGGAGGAGGAGGCTTCTCTTCCGTTCGCTACAAAAATAGTGGAAGCGACTCTTCAGGCAGTCCTCAAGGATGAGCCCATTGAACCAGCTGAGGGAAGCAGAGTCTACTTCTCCGCTTCTTCCCAGCTTTCGGAGAATTGTGGGAGAGAACTTGCCCTGCCACTTTCACGCTTGGTAAGCTCAAACCGGACTGTGCTATGGACCAGTTTGGCGAAAAAGCTCCCAAGGCTGCCTGATTCCTTGATTCAGGCAGAGTTCGACGCTCGAACTAGGTTTGGCAGGTCCCTCAATTCTCTGATTATCACAGAGATGGCTGCTCTTTCGTATGGCACAGAACCTTTATTTAAGATTCTGGCCAAGTCCCAGCTTCAAACGGTTCAGACGGATGCTTTCGACTTCTTCCAAGCTAGGAGGAATTGCCGAAAGCACGTTTCTGCAGGAATGCACTATTAGGCACGAACCTAATAGACTCCTGGGCTTCCAGCATGTGGGGAGCGGACCTCTTCCCAGAGTCCGCTGTAAAGATGAGGTACACCACGAGGCTGCTAGGCTCAACCAGAGCCTTAGAGCTAGATGGGGTATCTTCCTCTAAGAGGAAACAAGAATCCGCCCCCGCTGCTGGTAAGAAACTAAAGAAGTCTGGTAAAAGGTTCCAGCCTTACCAAAAACCAAAAAAACACCAGCAACAGCAGCAATTCGTCCAGGCCGTCCCGGTTACCCAACAGGGACAACCTTCAACCTCGAAGCAGACCCAGCCCATCCTCCTGCTGCTCCTCAGTCACAACCCTCGACCTCCTACGCACTCTCGCGGCCTTCAACCCTATGTATGAAGTCAGGCTTACCCTCCCTTTAATAGGCAATCGAGAGGTAACAGAGCGAGAGGCCACTTTCGCCAGCGTGGCACAGGAAGGGCGGCAAGGAGTAGGCAGTTCAGAGGAGGGCGTGGAGGTCAAACCCAGCCCATCAACAATGAGGCACTCCCCAGGTAGGAGGGAGGCTGTTCCTCTTCCGTCACAGGTGGGGGTTCAGCAATTGGGCACAGAGCATAGTGTCCAAGGGATTGGGTTGGAGTTGGATCAAAGATCCTCCAATCAAATCATTCCATCAAGTACCATCAAAGGAATTGACAGATTATGCGGAGGAACTCCTTCAGAAAGGAGCTATTGCGAGAGTCAAGCATCTAAAATTTCAAGGTCGCTTATTCAGCGTGCCAAAGAAAGGCTCAACAAAAAGAAGGGTAATCTTAGACTTGTCAAGGCTAAACTCTTTCATTCGTTGCGACAAGTTCAAAATGCTTACCCTCTCGCAGGTAAGGACCTTACTTCCTCGTGGAGCCGTCACATGCTCCATCGATCTTACAGACGCATACTATCATATCCTATAGCCAGACACTTCCGCCCATTCCTAGGATTCAGGCTAGGAAATCAGACATTCTCATTCAAGTGATGCCCTTCGGTCTGAATGTAGCCCCCAGGGTATTCACGAAATAGCAGAAGTAGTGTGCAACAATTGAGAACTCAGGGAATAATGATAGCAGCATACCTCGACGATTGGTTGATCTGGGCACCAACAGTCGAGGAATTGTCTCCACAGCCACGAAAAAGGGTAGTTCAATTTCTGGACATCTGGGGTTCCAGATAAACAAAACGAAATCCAAGGGACTTACTCCGGAGTCTCGTTTTCAGTGGCTAGGAATCCAATGGGATTTGTCTTCCCACAATCTGTCAATTCCAGTGGCCAAACGGAAGAGATAGCCAAGTCTGTCAGACAATTTCTCAAATGCAAGCAAACATCAAGGAGAAGCCAGGAAAGAATCCTAGGTTCCCTCAGTTTGCTTCAGTGACAGATATCCTCCTGAAAGCAAGGCTGAAAGATATAAATCGAGTTTGGCGATCGAGAGCAAACGCCAAATCTCGAGACAAGTTGTCAGTAATTCCACAGATCCTTCGCAATCAACTCCGTCCGATGGACAAAAGTAAAGAACCTGGCCAAGCGGTACCCCTTCAATATCCCCTTCCAGTGTTAACCATTTACACGGATGCCTCCCTGTCCGGGTGGGGGGGATATTTCTCAATTCAAACAAGTTCAGGACTTGGTCAGTTCAATTCCGCCAGCTCCACATAAACGTTCTGGAAGCAATGGCAGTATTTCTTACCCTGAAGAGACTTCTTCCCCCGGAAAAGTCTCATCTAAGACTAGTTTTGGACAGTGCAGTGGTAGTTCATTGCATCAACAGAGGAGGGGTCCAAATCCAAACATGAACCATGTCATGATAGCCATCTTTGCACTAGCAAACAAACACAAATGGCATCTGTCCGCCACTCACCTGGGCGGGGGTAAGAAAAATGTGATAGCAGACGCCTTGTCCCGGTTGGTCCCTCTGGAATCAGAATGGTCCCTAGACGACGGGTCATTCCAGTGGATATGCCGGAAGAGTCCCAGGTCTCCAAGTAGATCTCTTCGCCTCACAAGCGAACCACAAGCTCCCTTGCTATGTGGCCCCCCAACCTGGACCCTCTGGCTTATGCCACGGACGCACGTCGTTAGATTGGAATCAGTGGAGAAAAATTTATTTATGTTTTTGCCTCCAGTGAATCTTCTCTTGAAAGTCTTGAGCAAGCTGAGGACTTTCAAGGGACTAGTAGCCCTGATTGCTCCAGACTGGCCCAAGAGCAACTGGTATCCTCTGCTTCTGGAATTGGGGTCTCCGACCTCAACGGATTCCCAATCCCAAGCTGTCACAATCAGTACAAATGAGGACTGTGTTCGCTTCCTCAGGATTTCTTCAGACCCTAAACTTTATGGACTTCATGAAGTTTGCGGCTAATAAAGATGCTAACATTGATCCACAAAAAACATTCCTCTTTCCTAGAATCAGATAAGACGAGAGTCAACTATTAGACAATATGCACTCAGCTGCTTACAAACAATTAAGCATCCTTCCACTGAAAGAATCAAAACACTACAACCAGGTGACAGTTAATTTAGCTATATCCTTTTTCAGATCCTTGTTTGAAAAAGGTTTAGCAGCTAGCACTATTACTACTATAAATCGGCTTTGAAGAAGATCTTTCAGTTAGGTTTCCAGATAGATCTGACTGAATCTTATTTTACGTCTATCCCTAAAGCCTGTGCTAGACTTAGACCTTCTCAAAAGCCTACTACAGTCTCATGGTTCTTAAATGATGTCCTCAAACTAGCATCAGATACTGACAACTCGTCTTGTACATTCATAATGCTTCTTAGAAAGACATTATTCTTATTAAGCTAGCTTCAGGAGCTAGAATTTCAGAACTGTCGGCTCTATCAAAGATGCGGGTCATGTGGAATTCCTCCCCTCAGGAGTTCTGCTTGCTCCGGATCGTAGTTTTTTGGCTAAAAATGAGGATCCTCTTGCAAGGTGGGCTCCTTGGAAAGTCATCCCACTTCCGCAAGACCCTTTTCTCTGCCCAGTATCAACTTTAAGAGCCTTTCTATCTCGTACATCCTCAAGATCCTCAGGTTCTCTCTTCATGAGAGAAAAAGGTGGTACTTTATCAGTAAAAGGTATTAGACAACAAATCCTTTACTTCATTAAACAAGCCAATCCTGATTAATTTCCAAAAGCACATGACATCAGGGGAGTAGCCACCTCAATTAATTACTTTCAACATATGAACTTTGAGGATCTTAAAAAGTATACTGGATGGAAATCTCCGACAGTCTTTAAACGTCACTATCTAAAGTCCTTGGAATCTTTAAAATTTTCTGCAGTAGCAGCGGGAAACATTGTTTCCCCTGATACTGTATAGTAGTCGTAGTATAGATCCAGGTCTCCTCTCTCCTACCTCGTCACATGCTCACCCTATCGCCATGTTTACACCGTCGTCACTCGGATATTCTAGCCTTAGCCGCTGAGATCATATTAGTGGATTGTCCCTTATTTTTTTGCTAGGGACATCCACACTATGTACTGATCATGTACTTCAGTGTACCTACCCTTATTTTATGCTAGGGTAGGACACAATGTGTTTGTATATTTTGTAAATACGTTATCTAAGTGAATCTATTTTGTTAAAATTACACTGCATTATTGTATTTTACTATGTTTACTATAATTTTTAAGTACTTTACATTACTATTGTTTAAAATAAGTTAGCCTTAAGTACTTAGTTTATATGCTGTAATAACTGATTTACTTATATTATATCCCTCATTTTTACAAACTGATTTTTCATTTGTCCTTTTTTCCCATCTTGTCTGTTTCTCTGGTACTCTTTCATAGGCCGACACGAGCTGAGCCCAGAAAAGGGATTTTGACGTAGGAAAAATCTATTTCTGGGTGATTGGCCTCGTGTCGCCCTATGAAACCCACCCTGTATTGATTGCCCCCCCTTAAGCAGGACAAGATGTTCATAGATTAAGGATGACCGCTAGGGGACGCTGCTGTCCGTGGCGTCCTCTAGTAGTAGTAGTAGCGGCCGCATCGCCCGTTGGTATCAGCTCTCTCTAGTGGGGAGTTTTGATTGGAAGGTCTAACTTGGTGAATGTCTCGTGGTAGTGTTCCCACTCGCCCCTATTCTCATACCGACACTTCTTTTAAAGAAGTGAGCGAGTCAGTTTTACTGACATTTTCTTAATTTTGTTTTTCTCTGTAATTTTAGATTAATTTTACCTAGAAAGAATGATATTAAGGATCCTTTCATAGGGCGACACGAGCCAATCACCCAGAAATAGATTTTTCCATACATCAAAATCCCTTATTTATCATAAAAATTTAGTCATGAAAATAACATCAAAATACACTAGTTAGGGGATATTTACATTGGAAAAACTCACAAATAGGCAAATTTCCTATGACTATTGGGTAGATATGGTCAAAAGGAAAATCTGCGAATCTCGAGAACATGAATACATAGGGGGAGTTGGCTGTATTCATGTTGTAACAAGTTTCATTCTAGACTACATGTTCTGCTTTGACAGTTGTATACTAGGGTTGTTTCTTTCCTGGCCTCAGCATATAATCAGCTTTTGATAGGGCAAGGATCCCTCTCATCCATCCATGGAGGATGATAGCTCAAGTCTCCCTCTCTTTTTTTATTTTTTTGGGTGTGTGTGTGTGTGTGTGTGAGGGGGGGGGGGGGGGGGGGGGGGGGGGGGAGGAATCTAGACGAGATATACTGCTTTGCCAGACAGTGCTTCGGTACCATTTGAAGTTATTATCCACACATGTAGTTGGAGTATTTCCTTCTTCCTTTAATACCATTAGTACTGGAAAGAGTTGTCTAGTAACTCATTCACTCGGCTTCGTTTGGGTTCTTTACACCATCACCTCCTCTAAAGATAAGGTTGGTTCTCTTCCCATGGGCAGGCTCTCAAAGTCAAGGGTATTTGTCCTTCCCTCATTATTCAGTTAAGCCCTTAGGGATTTCTAGGTAATGAGGGAGTTTCTGAAATATCAGACATCCTGTTCCTCATTCTACTCAACGGATGCTGCTAACAAGTCCTGAACACTTTTTCATTGGGACCTGTGATGGATATCCAATATGTGCAGTTGCCCAAGCTTCATTGTGAAGGTCAGTACCGTCCAAGGTATCTAAGCCTGGTGTAAGTGGAATGACTGGATTCTATTCCATACTTATTCGCTGTTCAAGAGCACCATCTGGGCCACAGAACATGCTGGAGTCAGGTAAGTGAACGTCAGGCATCCTCTAGGAGGAATCTGGCTTGTCCTATCTTACAAAAAGGGGAGAAGTAAATAGGTAGAGTTTATTCCAACACCTAGCTCTAGATTTTACCAGGAACAAATTGCCTTCAAATATGAAGTCTTCTACAGACGTCATGGTTCTCCAGATGGTTCCTTACTTGAATAACTCCTTTTCACCTTAGAAGATGCAAGCAGGCCCAGGGTCATACTACTCTAGTAGGAATCCAGGAGCCATGACCTCCTATGTTTGCGAGATACCTAGGATCATGGCAATTCTGCAGTGGTTCCCAGCTACAGTCTTACAGTCAGTTGAGAGGACTGACTTCCCACCTGTGGGGGTAAGACTCCTTTATGAAAGTAAATGGTTTTTATTCCAGTAAAAAAAAAAAAATAACCAATTTTGGATAACAATTTGTATTTTTCTTACATATGTAAACCAAATCCTTTTAATATTTACTCCCACCTCAACTACCTGCTAAAGTCTCTGTGGCCGAAGGAAATGTGAATGCAACAGTCAATGAGAAGGATAGTCCCCCACTCAGATTGCTGACCACTTATCAAATTTAGACCAATTTCCAGCTCACACTGACAAATACTCCTATATAACAGGCTCTGGTTTGTATACCAAAGAAAAATACAATTTTTTAAAAAATTCATATTACGTACATTTTTTTGTAAATAAAAATATAAAACAGGCATAATACATATACTGTACAGTCACTTTTTGTATAGCTGTCAATGTTATGGATTTACTTTATACTATTGTATAAAGAAAAATAGCCATACCTACTACCATTTTATATCCTAGTGATAGATAGTTGTTGGCTTTAGGCTGTAATTCACAGGTTATGTGTTTTGAGGGATTTGTGCATTTTTTTTTTCATCAAGCTTAAACACCGAAGTTTGTGGAGCCTTGTAAATTGGGGACTGTTGTTGCAAGAAGCAAAAACTAATCTTAAAGTTCTCTTAGTCATCTTAACATTTCTGTAAACTACAGTCAACAAACACCCCACCCTACAAGGCCCCAGTCATTTGTTGGTAAAGCTGGATAAAGTAAGCAGCACAAAAATCTTCTGAAATACATACATAACAACCCATGACTTACACAACAATAAAGACCTAATTGTACTGTATATACAAAATAGATTATCTTAGTTATTGAGTGAATCTAACTTGGCCAGGGGTATAAAAATGTTCTGGTATATAGATGTGTTAGCCCTTAATCTGTGCTATGCCATATTTAAGCTAAAATAAAATATCACCTCATCTTAAAAGATGATTGGGGGGTCTGGCTTTCTGACAAGTACAGTAGTAGTTTTATTATAACCTGCATCTGAATATTTTTTAGATATCTTACAGTAAACAGGAATTCAACATTGTTCCTACCCTAATTTAACTTGTATACCATTTATGCTGGGATATAAAGCATGTAAAATTGTCATGTAATTGGTGGGGATGTACACTCGACAAGGAAACTTAAGATACAGTTTTTAAATCTTCGGACATATATTGTTCAATAATGCCACACCTGGCCACTGTAGGAAAGGGAGCAGAGCTTCAAAATCATAGCGTTTGTTGCTTTTTAGATTTCCATTAACTTTACACCATAAAGATTCTGTAGAAGTCCTATAATCATTTATACTTGAATGTAGAAACATGCTCTATATTATTCGTTAATGTTGGTTTGGAACGTTAGTTCAGGGTAGAATAGCGATCATCCTTTTTTAAAATCTACTGTGAAACCTTATTTATAAGTAATATTTGACACTATGTCACACTAAACCGACGTAAAATTCATGCGTAATTGAAGACGGATCTTAAAAAATGAGAGAAAATGTTTTAAAATTTGGGCAGCACTTGCAGTAATCGTGAGGAACAATACAGTAAAGAATGAAATACTATTATGACGAGAGAGAGCACACCCGCAAGTTAATAGACCTATTGATATACTTAATTCGTTATATTTACTTTGAGAGATCGAGTGATAATATTTTTTCAAATGTTTTGTTTTTCAAAAGTGGAGAGAGAGAGAGAGAGAGCCAAAATCTGCTTACGTGAAAACACGTTAAGCCTATTTATAACTACTTCATATCATTAAATTTTCTTTGAGAGAATGAGTAATATTATAATTTTAAAGTATATTTTAGAAGTAGAGAGAGAGAGAGAAAATGTACAGTAGTAGAGTGGTGCTGATTCGGACCAGTAGGATGGTCCAGACAGTATATTTCCTGGAAAACGTAAGGGGCCCTCAGCTCCGAAAAATTGTGTGAAATAGCGAGTTTGTTTACTATTGACACGGACTTTGGTTGAGAGATACTGTATATGTACTTTAGTATAGAGGGTTAAATTTTGTGGGTTTTTTCTCTCATTTCCTATGAATAATTTTTGACGTTTGTATGCGAAGGTAAGGTGTGTCATGAATATAAGAAAGTTGATGATTAGTTTGGGTGTGAATTGGTACTGTATGGCGAAGATGTTGTAGCTGTTACCCACCTGTAATCTCAAAGGACATAGGGCTGAGGGTGTCATCAAATGGTTATGTTCTGTGAGGGATGGTTCAGACAGTCTAGGCAGGGACGATTCGGCGTGTCCGGATCATACCTCGCAGCGAATTCTTTAATAATTTTAAATTCCGACTAAGAAACAAAAGATTTTCACTAACAATATTTACGTTATATTTTGTGTATTCATTCATTAAGCCCCCTCATTACCTTATAAAGCATTTCATAAACCCATCATAGGACCCTCATTACAAAATAATAGCCTATCCTTTGCTTCAGATTGATTCTAGTTCCTTAAAGCCCACCATGGGACGAGAGTATAAGAAGAGAACCAATAAGGCAAGAATGCTACTGCTGCTGCTATAGAAATACACTTCAGGAGTTTTGAGAAAAGGGTGCTTCAGGTAGAACATGATTGTGTGAAGAAAGATAGAAACAGGGTTGACAGGAGGGTTTTTCTCCACCTACAAGCACAACAACCTGCACCATCATTACACAGCAGTTTTCTCCTGAGAATATTCGACCATTTCCAATAGCAGGAGAGAGGAAGAAGACAGCTAAAAGAAGAAAGCAGGGAAGATGCATGATTGCAATGGACACTCCAGAAAAGCTTGAATGTAACAGAAAGAACAGAAGTAAAAGCCAAAAATCCCAGCCAAGAAGGAAAATAAAGCTTGGAAATGATACCTTAAGAACATCAAAAAGCAAGAAAAGTACTAGAAAGTTAAACACAGAGAACCAAACCAGTAATGAAGACCTTCATCATCGTCTTGAAGATCTCTTGACAGCCGAGCTTAACAATAATTGTTCTGACATCTTGGAAGAGGAGACCAGAGACACAGAAGTTGGTTTCATTGATAAATTCCCAGAGTAGTGAAACTTTGTTCTTGTTGGAATAGATCCAGTAAAATGTAGCTAAGTCTATTATGTAGATGTAGATAAACTAACCAGCAATTTAGACGCATATGATGAATTTCAGATTTCTTATTTAAGAAAATCACGAAAATTGCTACTAATAGTTTTACATTTCCATAAATTGAGGATAAAGTAACTGTTGGCAAAGAGGCAGTAATTGGAATGCTTCCAATTTCAGTTCAGCACAGTATTAAAAGAAAATGACATTTTTATAATAATATAAAGTTTCACTTATACTTACCCGGTGGTTACATATACGTAGCTGTCGTCTCCTGACGTCACGGCAGAATTTGAAATTTGCGGTAGTGCTAATGGTTTGACAGGTGATCCCTCTACTCCCGCCCTCTACCGGGTACCAGGAACCATTCCAACAATAATTCATAAGTTTCATGCCTACCTGTCCGTATGAGGGGAGGAGAGGGCGGGCTTCGTTATGTAACCACCGGGTAAGTATAAGTGAAACTTTATATTATTATAAAAATGTCATTTTCACTTATATAACTTACCCGGTGGTTACATATAGCTGATTGACACATTTAGGTGGTGGGACAAGGGCAGCTAAAATAACACCTGTTGGAATTATCCGAAGATATAGGTTCCTTACCTTTAAAGACCGCTGACTCAGTGGTTACTGCCTCTGTAGTCTGCTGGCCTTTATTGTACCGACAGGATGTGTGGATCCGTGTGCCGGACACAATAATAAGTACTTGCCGTTGAGGGACGTGACCGTACACGGACAAGACTATAATGCCCCCACTGCTTTCAGGGCGCAGTACAAATCACACAAAACACAAGAAAAAAACGAGGGATCACCACAACCGGTTAAGAAATACACCAAGACATTAAAAGACTGAAAGATACTCAAAAAAGCTCCCTGTATCTTCAGCCAACCTTAAAAATACAAAACCATAATCAAGGAGAAAAGTTAGTGAGGATGGGATACATCCTTCTCTCCCTCACCCAATACCGTGTCAGTCACAATGAATGGCCCAAATGTACTGAAATTTTCATGTGTGGTTTGCAAATCTGTCAGATAATGAGATGCGAAGACAGGATTGCTTCTCCAATATGAAGTTTTTATTGTAAAACTAATATTGTAATACCTACCTGAACACCTGAACAAGCCCTGGTCACTTACCAGCCCGAACCATCATTTATTAAAATTTTACCAAATCTTTGGTTAAAATAAACGATCAGTGTTGCCAATCTCCTGGCAAACACTCTCGTTACCTAGTTACCAGCCCACCGCTGATAGCCCTGCCTCACGGGCCGGTCACACCTGCCCTCTCACGTCAATCATAACTCAATAACTCTGAATGAGAGGGTAGGAGGGTGGATCGGAATTCATTAGGTGTTCAGGTAGGTATTACAATATAGTTTTTACAATAAAAACTTCATATTGCATACACCCCCATGAACACCTGGACAAGCCCGATTAACCAACATTAATTTGGAGGTGGGGAATCAAATTCTACTCGGCCCTCCACTGTACCATTGTCAGTCAATATAATTGAGTACGCGGGTCAGTCTCAAGTCATTTGTCACTCGTCCAAACTAATCTCCATGTGTGGCCTTCTAGGCCTCCCATATGTGGAGGGAAAAACTCCCTGCACCTCTACCCTAAGGTCAAACTCATTGAGTGCGGGAGGGATACAAACCTGTTTCCTCTCAGTTGGCTATGTGCCTCACCTGAGTAGAGGAAAAACTGAAGACCTCCCATGTGGCTCTGGGCCTCCTCATGTATGGAGGGAATCTGAAGACCTCCCATGTGGCTCTCGGCCTCTCATGTATGGAGGGAATCTGAAGACCTCCCATGTGGCTCTCGGGGGCCTCTCATGTATGGAGGGAAAACTGAAGACCTCCCATGTGGCCTTAGGCCTCTCATGTACGGAGGAGACAACCATGTCCATCGGTGCGTCTGCGACGGTGTCGTCGATCGTAGTGATGTCCTCTCTTGTAGTGTGGTACCTCCCTGTGTGTACTCTGCCTGGTTGCACTTGGAAGAATACCCTCAGATAGACCCAAACATGTTCTTTCCTATCTGTCCTAATACTTAAAATCCTCTCGTGATATATCATATCATGAATACCTTATACATATTCCTAATATTCGCTCCCTACTCTAATACTAACTCAGACAGCAAGATTGTTTTTTGGGTTTAAAAAATAGAATTTAGGCCAAAGGCCGAGTATTGGGACCTATGAGGTCAGTCAGTCGCGCTGAAGGGAAATTGACAAAGTTTGAAAAGGTGTGACAGGAAGAAAAACCTCTGTTGCACAATGAGTCCAGTGTTAGGAGAGCGTGGAAAATAGGATGAGAGAATATGAAATCAGAAAAGTAAGAGAGAGATACAATCGTACTACGATAAAGAGAGAATATAAAATCAGGGAATGAAGTGAGAGAGAGAGAGAGAGAGAGAGAGAGGAGAGAGAGAGAGAGATACAATCGTCTAAGATAAAGAGAGAATATAAAATCAGGGAAGTGAGAGAGAGAGGAGAGAGAGAGAGAAATACAATCGTCTAAGATAAAGAGAGAATATAAAATCAGGGAAGTAAGAGAGAGAGAGAGAGAGAGAGAGATTACAATCGTCTAACATCCACATCCGTAAATTGCACCCTCTTCTAAGTTAAAAAGGGTATTATCTTAACGATAATAATCTACGTATAACTCCGTACAGCTATGAAACAACGAAACGAGAACTTGTTGTAATGCGATCGACTCCTATAATAACATCACTTTAATGGTATCGAACAGCGTATGACAGTAATCGAATCCGATAGCAACATCCGTTATTGTATTCATCCGCGTGCGACGGTAATTACTGTATTCATGTTATAAATGCAGCTGAAAGACTAATAAGGCAAAATTACGTGCATCAGCAACCTGGACAGAAGTCCCGCAGCTTTTGTATGAATTCAAACGCAAGCCGTGGTAAAAGAAACTAATAGCATGAAAGAGATCATTACAGTTTTTTTTTTTTTTTCAGACAAAGGATTAATAAAGTTATAAATGTGTAAGGTTCGTAATACCTATGAAAACGACCGTGAAAAACGAACGGAATCCTAAATTTAACGCCATCTAACCCGATGGAAAAAAAACTAGCTTCCAATGAGACGTATCAGTCAAATTTTGGACTTAAATTACATCGTCAGACGAAACAGTATGACTCGTTCCATAAATTAAGTATCCAGATATTCATTAATATGCTAACTAGGGACAAAAACATAAGCCGAGACCAAGTGATATGGTTGAATCTGGAGCCAATGAAAAAAACAAAAAAACAAAACAAAAACAGACTAGCCGGCATCCTTGTCTGTCTAAGCCTACACCTCCTTACAATAGTGCTGTTTGACGACAAGCTAGTGTAATTGTAATTTAATTGAAAAGTAATAAAATAATATTTCAAGGTAATTAAATTAACTTTATTAGGCCTAATATTAATTTCAGTTGTCATTGTAATTGATATACGACTGGTAATAATTTGTAACTGTATATTGACATAAGCAGCAATGTAATTACTGACGGCAATAGTCGGTTAAACGCATGAAGACGTCATACATACGAATTCCTTATATCTGCCATCTGATTATATGCCCCAAGATAGATACCTCATTGACTATGTTAAAAATGTCAAACATAGTGAACACACGTCTCCTTCAAGACGTTTGTACAACTTGGCCAAAAGTGAGTGTGTTGTTACGTTAGTCATTTTGGGCAATCAGGAGAGAATGAGATGGATACGGCGACGCAAACCCGTATTCGTCATCCGCTGATTCCAGCGTGAATGACTGCAGAGTTAAGTGTTTATACTACGCTAATATGATGATACATATAATACAATTATAAATGCTTTAGTCGGACAGAATCCGATCTTCATTCTGTTCGATTACATTCATATTAATTATTCTCCGATCGGATTCTCGTTCGTTTTCAATTACACCTGTATGAATTATCAGGAGTCAGAATGCCTTGAGCCTACAGCGTAGCCAATATAAAAATAACTATCGATATATTGTACTCGCGATACTTTAGGCTAGGCTACTGAATATGCATACGATATATCATCGTGAACACTAGGCTAACTTGTAGTTAATTTTATCGATTCTCTCCATACTGAATATCGTAAGTCAATATGCATTGAACGGAGAATTATTTGTTGATATTAACAATTATCGTATCGTATAAGTAGAGGCTGAAAGTACCTAAAAGACGAAGGAGCATATCTGAAAGACCAACCATGGCCTAAAAGCTTCTGATGAAAGGAACTCGAAGCAGGAAAAAGGCCTAAAGATGCTGATGAGGACACGTTATCTCTATAAACTACTACTTTTAATAGAAAACCGACCGAAGAAGCCTGCAACTTCTCTTTTAAACTAAACACTATGTAGCCTATTATCCCACCCTACTGTCTATATCTGACCTAAGTTTTTATCATCCTGAGAACTTACACATCGAGGGAAGGGGAATCTGCTGCCAACACTGCCTGCTCCGCGCCAGGGGGGACGGCGGATCTGCCCTGTGGCTGCGGATCCCCATAACCCCTAGCACCGGTAGGGCTGGTTCTGGAACAGGCAGGGGAGCTGGAAAAGAACGATTAGTAATTTCAGTATCCCTATTGCTCGATCTATCCTCACTTAATCATGACATAAAATCGGTAACAGAGATGTCATAACTCGATGTCAGCCTACTCTCAAGTCTTTCTTAAAGAGCACTGTTCTCTAAGTCTTTATCTTGATCTACGTTAGTCTCCTCCTGCTTACAACCTACTTCTTAATACGAGACCTTTCTACGTTTGAGATACCCTAACATCTGGGTCCAAAGACCACTCCTGACATTCCAAACATATGTCTTTACATTATATTGAACAGGCCTACAATTTACGCATAAGGAATAACTATCGTGTCATAGGGTACTCATCCTTTTCTTGCATTGTTGGCAAAGACGATACGTTGTTGAACTTCCGCCTCGTCGTTTTCTGTGATGTCGTGGCAGCCCGAGAATGCAGTAGTCGTTGTCGTAGCTTGTGTTGTTTCTTCCTTTGCAGAATCAATGTTCCGATGACAAGTATTAAGAGCAATACCAACCGTAATCCAAAGGGATGCGTAATTCGTCACCAAAATCAATCAAATCAAAGGTGCAATGAAGGCCGGGCAAGACCAAAAAGGAGTTCGCTGTGGATACATCTGTACTCCACCGCGAACGATAAGTGATTGACGTGAGAGGGCAGGTGTGACCGGCCCGTGAGGCAGGGCTATCAGCGGTGGGCTGGTAACTATACTCTGTTTTTTTTCATCTGTCCATCTGCCTGTGGTGTTTTTGTATGGTAACACTGCGTCCCGGGCTTTAGATAGTTACGCTATGTGTAAGTTTTAGGCAAATAAAAGGATATCTGGGCGTACATTTGCAACTGAAAAGTGTTTAATAATTTATTGTATGCGAATTACACCGTTAATATTCGAAATAGGATATTATTATAATCGTTGAATGTAACTATCTAAAGCCCGGGACGCAAGTGTTGCCATACAAAAAAACACCAGGCAGCGATGGACAGATGAAAAAAAAACAGAGTATAGGTAACGAGGGTGTTTGCCAGGAGATTGGCAACACTGATCGTTTATTTTAACCAACGATTTGGTAAAATTTTAATAAATGATGGTTCGGGCTGGTAAGTGACCAGGGCTGGTAAGTGACCAGGGCTTGTTCAGGGGGTGTATTGCAATATGTAGATTTAATAATGTCTTTCAAAGACAGATTACGTCTAAATGCCATAGACGTAGACACTGCTCTAATTTCATGAGCTTTAACTCTAAACACTTTGATATCTGAGTCCTGACATTGTCCGTGTGCCTCAGAAATCAAATTCCTTAAAAAGAAGGAGCGCGCATTTTTAGAAAGAGGACGAGAAGGATCTTTCACTGAACACCACAGGTTATCACTCTTACCTCTTATACCTTTGGTCCTTTGCACATAATGTCTAAGTGCTCTCACTGGACAGAGAAGACATGCAGGCTCATTAGGCCCCACTAACTCCGAAATGTCTTTATAGAGAAAGAATGAGGCCAAGGACGTGAGGGATTTTCATTCTTAGCCAAAAAACCCAGCATTGATGAGCAAATGGCATTGCCCTTAGCAAATCCAACTCTCTTATCAATAGCATGCAGCTCACTGATTCTTCTAGCCGATGCTAAAGCACAAAGAAAAAGTGTCTTTCTAGTCAGATCTCTAAAAGAACTAGAGGAGATCGGTTCGACTATCAGACATCAGCCATTTAAGAACTACATCCAGGTTCCAAGCTACTGTTCTTGACTCCTTTGTCTTGGTCGTATCAAAGGAACGAATCAGGTCTGATAGGTCTTGATTATTAGAGATGTCTAATCCTCGATGTCCTGAACACAGAAGACAACATTAGCTCTATAACCCCTAATCGTCTGGGTAGAATGGCTTCTTATTCTCCCAAAGAAAAACGAAGGAAGTTAGCTAACTGAGCTTATAGAGGTCTTAGAAGACTAAATTCCTTCTTCTTTGCACAAGCTCTGAATTGGACTCACATTAGCTTGGTACACTCGATCAGAGGATTCTCTTCTGGGTCTAGCAATAGCCCTTGAAGCTCTCTTTGAAAATTTGTCCTCTCTTTCTGAGGGAGATGCTCGACAGTCTGAAGGCGACTAGTCGAAGAGCGGACAAGTTGTGATGGAAACCTCAGAAAGTGGGGCTGTCTGAGTAGATCCTTCCTTAACGGTAACTCTCTCGGAAAGTCCGTCAACAGCTGTAGTAGGTCGGAAAACCATTTCCCTGGCCGGCCAAAAGGGGTTATCAGAGTCATCCTGACGTTCTGATGACCTCTGAACTTTGTCAGAAACTAGTCTTAGCATTTTGAAAAGCGGAAAGGCATAAAGATCCAGATTTGGACCAGTCCAGAAGCATGGCATCCACTGTAAACGCCTCCTCGTCTGGAACTGGGGAGCAATACAGTGGTAGACGAGCTGTCTTGTTCGTGGCGAAGAGATCAACTGAGGACATCCCCAAATCCCCCAAAGCTTCCCTCCTGCTGAGAATGTCCGCCTTTACATTCTACGAGCCTTGAATAAATCTTGTGCTCAAGACAACCTTGTTCTCTTTCGCCCAAATGAGTAGGTCTCTCGCTGCCTCGCACAGAGAGAACGAGTGTGTCCCCCCTGTTTTTTGATGTAAGAGAGAGCTGTGGTGTTGTCTGCTTGAACCAGCACTACTTTCCCTCTTACCTCTGTCTGGAAGTGCATTAGAGCCAAATGAATCGCCTTCAACTCTTTCAGATTTATGTGCCAGCTTCTCTGATGAATCTGCCAAAGTCCCGACAACTTCCTTTTCTCCCCAGAGTAGCTCCCACCCTTTGTCCAATGCGTCTGACAAGAGCGTAAGGTTGGGGCTCAACTGGCTTAGAGACAAGCCTTCTCTGATTTCCACCAAAGGAGGTCCTGCTTGATTCCTTCCGAGATGGGGAACACGAAGGAGTCTGGGAACTTCTTCCTTTGCCACTTCTGTTTCAAGTAAAATTGAAGTGGTCTCATGTTGAGCCTGCCCAGACTTACAAACTGTTCTATCGAGGCCAAGGTTCCTAAAAGGCTCATCCACTGATTCGCCGAGCAAGTTTGTCTGACGAGAAATTCGTCTATCTTGTTCAGGCAAGACTCGATCCTTTGGCGAGACGGAAAAGCCTGAAAAAAGAACTGAATTCAGTCTCACTCCTAAATAAAACTATCTCCTGAGAAGGAGTGAGACACAACTTGTCCTTGTTGACTAACAAACCTAGGCTGTCCGTCAGTCTTAGTCTTTGTAAAGTAAGGTCCTCCACACACTTCTGTCTGGCAACTTGCCCTGAGAAGCCAATCGTCTAGATACATGGAGATTCATATCCCGTCCAGATGAAGCCACTTTGCTACTGACGACAGAACTCTGGTGACACATTGTGGACCGCTGTCGATAGGCGAAAACAGGGGAGCTCCTGAACTGCCCTAAATGCGCGCCCTCCTGGAAACACGAAAACTCAGAAACTCTTTCTTTCTATTCGAATGAATCGGAATATGAAAATAGGCCGTCCTGAAGGTCTATGGAAACCATCCAATCTCCTGGATGAAGCGCTGCTAATACGACTGGGTCGTTTTCCATAGAAAAACTTTGTCTTCAGGACAAAGACGTTCAGGGCACTGAACGTCCAACACCGGTCTCCAACCCCGTGGCCTTTTTCTACCAGGAAAAGGCAATTGTAAAATCCCGGTTCCTGAGGAGAGTCCACTAACTCTATGGCCCTCTTTGCCCAGTAAGGCGAGAACTTCTTGATGGAGGGCGGCAAATTTTTCGGAGTTCTCCGAGTACGCTGATAAATTCACCGGAATTCTGTGAGAGGGGGGGTGGGGCTTCATGAACGGAATGGTGTATCCTTCCTTCAGGACCTGGACCGTCCAAGGATCCGCTCCGAGATGAAACCAGGTCATGCCAGAAAAGTGTTAATTCTGGCTCCTACTGCTGTGTGGAGGACTACGGGCCTACTTCTTGATGGAAGAGGGAGTGGTTTAGACGAGGCTCTACCTCTCCCACGAAACCTGGAGAAAGATCGAACGGGAGCTCTCCCTCGAAATGGTTTAGGAGCTTCCGTGGAGGGAGCACTCCGAGAAGCAGAAAGAACCGGAGCTATCTTCCTGGGCTTCTTCACTGACTGTGATAAAAGATCCTGGGTCGCTTTCTCTGTTAAAGATTGAGCGATCTCGCTCACAATCTCTTGTGGGAAAAGGTGTGCTTCTTGTCCAAAGGAGAAAAGAGCAAGGTAGACTTCTGGTTCGATGAGACCCCTTTCGACAAGAGGAGCACCAAATCTGTCTCTTTTCAACACTCCAGAGGAGGGAAAATGGTGCAGCGAGCTCCAAAGCTCCATCAGATGCCTTTATCGATACAATCCAGTACAGAGGCCAAAACCAAATCCTTCAAACTGCTCCTCCGAAAGTCCAAATGACTTGACTTTCCTGGCCAGCGAAGCAATGGCCCAATCCAGGAAGCTAACAACTTCAAAAACACGGAAAACACTCTTACAAAGATGATCCAGTTCATTTGCCGAAAAGGAAATCTTAGCAGTATTAAGGGCTGACCTACGAGAAGAGTCCCACGAGACTAGAAAAGTCTCCCTGAGCGGAGGCAATCACACCCAGGGAAAAAAAAAACTTCTCCAGTGTCATACCAGACACGCTCCTTGACGAAAGTCTCGAAGGGGGAAGACAGAAAACATTTTTCCCTGTTCCCTCTTTCCTTAAAAAGCCAAGCGTTAACTTTCTTGATAGCCTTCTTAGCCGAAATCGAGAGAACGAGACTCTGAACGAGGACGAGGCGTCAGGCTACTGTCCTTTTTCCACTGCGAACTAGGAGAAACTGGCAACGGAAGGCGCAAAAGAATCTCCAAAGTTTTCAACAAAGGATCGTAAAAGAAGCTTATATCCCAACAAAATGCTTGTCTTTTTTCTGTAAGTACTTCTTCTTCTTCCAGATCCGAAGCTTCCTTCGACGAAACTGGAGAACATTCCATCTGAAGAGGAATCCTGTTTGGCGAAGTCACACCATAATGCGCACCCGAGGAGGGTGCGAGAAAGCAGAAGACGTCTGAGCCTGTACAGAGACGAATCCGAGCTGCTGAGCTGGCGGCTGCGTTGGCGGCTGAGCTGGCGCTCGAGCGAGAGCCTTGACGTTGGGCGCCATAGACGGAGTCCAGGAAAGGAGTCTGAACCAGAGCTGAATGGCGGCGTCTGAAGAGGAGTCACATGGAGAGTCTGAGCCTGAAGAGGCGACTGCGAAGAGGACTGCACAGTAGTCGCGGAAGAATTAAGGCGGTCGGAGGAGCGCATTCGGGGACCGAAAGAGACTTGCCAAAAAGCTCCAAATACTGCCTAACTTGGCATTCATCTGTTCAAACACCGAAGGTTGTGGATCCACCGACGTAGAAGGCGCGGGAGGAGAAGAAGGATGAGCCACAAACACGTCTGGAGCCGCAGGAGTTATCGCTTGAGGAGGCTCTGGGGAAGGCTCCGAAGGAGTGTGCGTGTTTGGCTTCTCCACTTCTATGAGAGAAGGGCGATAAATCGAAACCGCCGGAGAAAAGGCTTCAGGCTCCTCCCAAAAACTACAAGAAGGTTCGGCAGCCGCCACCTTCTTGGGAACCGCAGCAGGCGAAACATCCCGAGACCTTTCAACGGTCTAGAAGGTCTTATGACGCCAACCTCTATAAGAGGAAACATCTGAGCTTGAGTCGCTTGACGAAAAACACTTCCTCGCAACACCTTTCCAATGGTGAGCGACAGCATCCTGGGATACGGCTACAGGATTGCTTGAGGGGGCAACTGCTCGGGAGCAGATCCTGCTCGCCTCCCTTCGGTTTTCGGCATGCCTCCTCCCAGGATCTGGGGAGTTTGACAGGGGACTAGACCTAGGAGAACGAACGGGCCGAACAGCCACCTCCTCCACTACACTTGCACTAAGTAACTTATCACACTTAAGTACTACTTCTTGCACTGTCTCACCCATTTTCTGCATAGTGGTGAGGAAAGAGACAAATTTCGAGTCCATATCGGCTCGTAATACTGACACGGGATCGGGATCGGGAGATACAGATTCGAGGGCAGGAGAAACAACTACGGGGTTAATAGGAACAGGATTAACAGAATTCAGAGGAATATCCTGGCTACTCACTGACTTAGAAGAAGATCTCTGTGAAGCCTTTCTGATTCTATCTTTTTCTAACTTTCTCATATACTTTTCCAGTGCCTTCCACTCCTGAGATGTTAGAGACTTACATTCTTCACACGTATTCTCAAAAGACATTCACGTCCCCTACAGCTAACACAAGTAGAATGAGGATCAAGTGAAGCTTTAAGAATTCTAGTCTTACACCCACCACTACACACCCTATACTGAATAGAGCCGGTGTCAGACATCGTGAAAAATTCAAAATAATTCATAAAAAGGACAACAATATCAAAACCAAAAATAACTATAGCGCAAGCAAAAAGATCAGTAAACTCAAGGTACATCACCAAAAGGAGAAACCAGATGATCAAATCCAAATTCCAACAGCAGAGGAACCGTGTTATCGGTTCCGACGGCAGGAAACTTCTGAATTATTGTTGGAATGGTTCCTGGTACCCGGGTAGAGGGCGGGAGTAGAGGGATCACCTGTCAAACCATTAGCGCTACCGCGAATTTCAAATTCTGCAGTGACGTCAGGAGACGACAGCTATATGTAACCACCGGGTAAGTTATATAAGTGAAACAGGGGTATTTCAAAGTTCGTTAGGCCAACATTAAATCAAGTTTAGGCACAACAAATGTCATGTATTTGAGTTACATTTAGTGTTTGGTGTTTACTCATGGAGGGAATAAATGCAAACATATTTCGTTTATTTAATCATTGGCAGGCAAGGATATTTCATTTAATTTTTGTTTTGAAGGATACAATATTCTTTAAGTCAACTTTAATATTTATTCTCAGCAACCATCGTGGATTTCAGTTACATATTCCGTTTGCCAATCACTAAGGGAAAGAATAATCTTTTAAGTGATTTTGAGTATTTCAGTTAAAAAATTTGTATGGTATTTGTTTAATATCATCTGACTTGAAGGTAAATATCAATTATAATAACTGTCCGAATCATCCCATGCTCTTGTCCGAATCATCACATGGGATGGGGATGATTCGGACATTTTGGAAATTTTTATTTGAAGGCAAATAGCTTCATGTATAGTAAAGTATACGACTTACCAAATTCACTCGTAAATGTAGGATGATGAGGCTACACATTAACATATCAACGACATCTCTGCTCCTTAAACTCTTACTTCTAGATAGAAATTAAAAAAAAAAAAAAAAAAAAAAAAAAAAAGTCTGAACCTTGTGGTGTCCGGCTTGTGATGGGGGAAAGGCAGAAGAAAGAGCGGTGACTCAGTTCACAGATACCTGGGAAACAGGGTAATGTGACTGCCAAGATCGTGCTGCACTATGCTAGTTAATTTTCTAAGAAATTTATACCCTAATCTTTATTTCATTCGACAGTTGCCGTAATATTCAAAGATTGTAAAAGACATGTAAAATTTTAGATGCAGGCTGCGGTCATTCTTGCTCTCTTGACATAGTCTGTACTTTTGAAAATCGGGTTTCATCCACAAATCATTCAGGAAAAAAGCTGTGTTAAGTAAAAATATTTATTACCACAAATCACTCAATATGTATTGCACAGGCAATTAAAATTTTATATCATGCAAAAAATGCTGATGTGTTGGGAGATCTTTCAGCCTCGCTGCAAAGAAATGCAGTCGTATAGGGCTGTAGGCTACTACAAACTGCTTTGTAATGGGAGCATATAGCCATAAAATCTTTAAGCTAACATGCTACTTTAACCTTGATAAAGATTTATATTTAAAGACAGTAGCTTTGTAAACAGCAACTAGCATTCGATCCATGTCAACGTCAAAGTAATCAAAGTGTGAAATCCGTTACGTAAGCCAGTATCCAGTGACTTGCGCTTTCCGCTCGAAGTCTAGGGCTCCTCCTCACATCATAGAAAACGCTCTTGCGGATGCAACTAGATTTGCTCAACCTACCTTAGTCGTCGCAACATGACTGCCATTGACGTCAGCTAAACTTTAATCGCTTTGGAATACAAACATGAGTTTGTAGAAACTAAAATACATGTAGTTGCATTCACCACTTACGAGATGCAATTATGTCCCCGTTCAGGAAGGAAAACAAGTAAATATTGTCGTTGTGACTACAATCAGTAATTCACATTCTATCTACCAGATCTCTATGAACGAATCCATCTGAGAAATTTCAATTACTTCGGACATATATCGTGTTTTTAAGTATCTGAACGGTTTTGTTTTGCAGTTTTAACTTCTATGACATAATTTGCAGTGTATTTTCATATTCTAGAGTAAATTGAGCGATATTATGTCATTTCAGTAAAAACAAATCAGAAATTCGATGAACGAAAGCTAATGAAAACTGTATCTTCACTTTTCTTGTCGAGTGTACATTGAAACACTAATATAACAATGATATCAATATTTTCACTACCCAAATTTCCAAGCCAC
>NC_087201.1:96654595-96677095 GCF_015104395.2 Macrobrachium nipponense | reverse complement strand
ATGTATATATTTTACATGTCGATTTTCAAATCCTAGCAACACCTCTTCTTCATCGTCAATTTTTTCACATGACTATAATCCCTTAAGTTAATCCATCCCTTGTCACTTTACTATGAGTCTTGTACATTGTACGAATCAGCCCAAGATTTGCTTGATCTTTTTCCTGCAAGACTTAATATAATCCATTCTAGCTCTAATGCTATTTTCAAAATTTGAGAGAAATGTGTTTTAATCAAAACTATTTGGCATGAAAGAACACATTTTACTGTGTTCACTCAGATAAAAGATAAAAATGTAAAGCTCGTAATATTCTGATGAAATCAAGTGAAAATATCGAACGCAATCTGTTGATTTTTTTTACGCAATAGACATGCCCTTAGCCCCATCTTCTAACAAAAAAATAACTAAATTTTGTTCACAACTCTACGAATTCAAGGGATATTTTGACTTGAAATAAAAAAAAAACAAAAACTTTCGTATAAAATGTAAAATAACCTTGTCCCATATCAATAGAGTATCTTGAAATTCATTTATGCTAACAGAAGCAAGAAAATTGCTCTTGATTTGAGTTCAATACAGCAAAATAAGCTTCCCTGCAATCGTCCTCAGCTGATTTCCTAACCAAAACATTGATTGCTATTATTGTATTTTATAATACAACAGTGATATGAAAATACATACAATATTATTGGATGCAGTGAAGTAAAACATAACTTTTTAAAAGATCCATGAAAAAGATGCATATTCATTATGTTTGTATTTTATCAAATGATGCTAGTATGTGAATATTACATATGGTAATTTTATATCTCATGTATGATGAGACCCCCATAAAATTAGCTCCAAAATTTAGTCTTCAAAAGTTGCATGATATGCGAGTATATACGGTACTTCCATTTTATCATTTTATTTAGAGCAATCCTTTAATATGAAAAAGGTTCACCTGTGGCTCAGTGGAGAACCCTGTTAGGTTGTTACTGTTTTTGTAGTCCTGATTATGATATTTTGCTATTCAGTGTGAAATATTAGTGTGCAAGAAGTCTGACATTTTCATTCCATAATTATTGCATTGTTTAGTAGAATGGTTTTAAAGAATTAATGTATAAGACTGGGGATCTTTTATAACTAGTGATGTCTTTTCAGGAAAGGGTTAAGCGACGTAGAATTGGTTCCAGCCAAAGAGGCCAATGTCAAAGTACCACAGTTGGTTATCAGTTTTTATGAAGCAAGATTAACGTGGAACACCAACACAGATGAGGAAAGTTAAATCTGGCAGAAATGAGATCATGCATGATTCATATAAAAGAGATCTTGAGTATACCAGTTGTTTTTTCTTTTGTAAATGAAAGAACTTGCTGCAGTAAAGTGCAGTACAGTATATTTTTATTACTTTTATAAGAAAACATTTTTCTAATAGAGTATTTTGAGAACTATTCTTCTTTAGTTCAGATAGTACAAAAATTTTAATTTCATTTGTATATTGTATAGGCCAATATAAATATCACTCACACTGCCTAAGAAAGGTCTCAAAGGTTTTTTTTGTGTGTGTGAGTGTATTTGTGTGTATGTGAAAAAAGTAGTTAAATAAAGGAACTCTTTTTACTGCTGTTTATGAATAATATTAGTTATTCTTTAGAGGTTAGAAATTGTTGAGAATCTGGACAAGAAGAATTAGTTTTATTTGTAGTAAAGAAACTTGATGTGGGCATAGGTACTCAAGTCTACTTTTATTTTTACTTAAATGTCATTGTTTTTCACACTACTCCAGTTGGATTACTTTTTTCTAGTAAAATGTCATTGTTTTTGTTAAGAATCCAGTTGGATTAATTTTTTATAGTAATGACTGAAACATAAGAACAAGAAAATGAATTTTATGTTTGAGAAAATGAGAATCCTGCTATGATCAAGCTCTCATTTTTTTATTTCACAATCAAGTGGTATTGGAATATCCTGTAAATATTTTGTCTTTATACAAAACATATAAGATTGTTGCCTTTTTTCTACCCTTTCCCCACTTTGGGAAGTGTAAGATGTTAATAGTGCTAAATAGTATTGAATAACTTTTTTATGAATATGTATCATTAACCTACTTCTTGGTTTGGTGGCTTGGAAATTTGGGTAGTGAAAATATTGATATCATTGTTATATTAGTGTTTCAATGTACACTCGACAAGAAAAGTGAAGATACAGTTTTCATTAGCTTTCGTTCATTGAATTTCTGATTTGTTTTTACTGAAATGACATAATATCGCTCAATTTACTCTAGAATATGAAAATACACTGCAAATTATATCATAGAAGTTAAAACTGCAAAACAGAACCGTTCAGACACTTAAAAACACGATAGTCCGAAGTAATTGAAATTTCTCAGATGGACTCGTTCATAGAGATCTGGTAGATAGAATGTGAATTACTGATTGTAGTCACAATGACAATATTTACTTGTTTTCCTTCCTGAACGGGGACATAATTGCATCTCGTAAGTGGTGAATGCAACTACATGTATTTTAGTTTCTACAAACTCATGTTTGTATTCCAAAGCGATTAAAGTTAGCTGACGTCAATGGCAGTCAATGTTGCGACGACTAAGGTAGGTTGAGCAAATCTAGTTGCATCCGCAAGAGCGTTTTCTATGATGTGAGGAGGAGCCCTAGAACTTCGAGCGGGAAAGCGCAAGTCACTGGATACTGGCTTACGTAACGGATTTCACACTTTGATTACTTTGACGTTGACATGGATCGAATGCTAGTTGCTGTTTACAAAGCTACTGTTTTTAAATATAAATCTTTATCAAGGTTAAAGTAGCATGTTAGCTTAAAGATTTTATGGCTATATGCTCCCATTACAAAGCAGTTTGTAGTAGCCTACAGCCCTACACGACTGCATTTCTTTGCAGCGAGGCTGAAAGATCTCCCAACACATCAGCATTTTTTGCATGATATAAAATTTTAATTGCCTGTGCAATACATATTGAGTGATTTGTGGTAATAAATATTTTTACTTAACACAGCTTTTTTCCTGAATGATTTGTGGATGAAACCCGATTTTCAAAAGTACAGACTATGTCAAGAGAGCAAGAATGACCGCAGCCTGCATCTAAAATTTTACATGTCTTTTACAATCTTTGAATATTACGGCAACTGTCGAATGAAATAAAGATTAGGGTATAAATTTCTTAGAAAATTAACTAGCATAGTGCAGCACGATCTTGGCAGTCACATTACCCTGTTTCCCAGGTATCTGTGAACTGAGTCACCGCTCTTTCTTCTGCCTTTCCCCCATCACAAGCCCGACACCAACAAGGTTCAGACACTTTTTTTTTTTTTTTTTTTTTTTTTTTTTTTTTTTTTTTTGGGGGGGGTTTAATTTCTATCTAGAAGTAAGAGTTTAAGGAGCAGAGATGTCGTTGATATGTTAATGTGTAGCCTCATCATCCTACATTTACGAGTGAATTTGGTAAGTCGTATACTTTACTATACATGAAGCTATTTGCCTTCAAATAAAAATTTCCAAAATGTCCGAATCATCCCCATCCATGGTGATGATTCGGACAAGAGCATGGGATGATTCGGACAGTTATTATAATTGATATTTACCTTCAAGTCAGATGATAAATTAAACAAATACCATACGAATTTTTTAACTGAAATACTCAAAATCAACTTAAAAGATTATTCTTTCCCTTAGTGATTGGCAAACGGAATATGTAACTGAAATCCACGATGGTTGCTGAGAATAAATATTAAAGTTGACTTAAAGAATATTGTATCCTTCAAAACAAAAATTAAATGAAATATCCTTGCCTGCCAATGATTAAATAACCGAAATATGCTTGCATTTATTCCCTCCATGAGTAAACACCAAACACTAAATGTAACTCAAATACATGACATTTGTTGTGCCTAAACTTGATTTAATGTTGGCCTAACGAACTTTGAAATACCCCTGTTTCACTTATATAACTTACCCGGTGGTTACATATAGCTGTCGTCTCCTGACGTCACGGCAGAATTTGAAATTCGCGGTAGCGCTAATGGTTTGACAGGTGATCCCTCTACTCCCGCCCTCTACCGGGTACCAGGAACCATTCCAACAATAATTCAGAAGTTTCCTGCCGTCGGAACCGATAACACGGTTCCTCTGCTGGTTGGAATTTGGATTTGATCATCTTGGTTTTCTCCTTTTGGTGATGTACCTTGAGTTTACTGATCTTTTTGCTTGCGCTATAGTTATTTTGGTTTTGATATTGTTGTCCTTTTTATGAATTATTTTGAATTTTTCACGATGTCTGACACCGGCTCTATTCAGTATAGGGTGTGTAGTAGTGGGTGTAAGACTAGAATTCTTAAAGCTTCACTTGATCCTCATTCTACTTGTGTTAGCTGTAGGGGACGTGAATGTTCTTTTGAGAATACGTGTGAAGAATGTAAGTCTCTAACATCTCAGGAGTGGAAGGCACTGGAAAAGTATATGAGAAAGTTAGAAAAAGATAGAATCAGAAAGGCTTCACAGAGATCTTCTTCTAAGTCAGTGAGTAGCCAGGATATTCCTCTGAATTCTGTTAATCCTGTTCCTATTAACCCCGTAGTTGTTTCTCCTGCCCTCGAATCTGTATCTCCCGATCCCGATCCCGTGTCAGTATTACGAGCCGATATGGACTCGAAATTTGTCTCTTTCCTCACCACTATGCAGAAAATGGGTGAGACAGTGCAAGAAGTGGTACTTAAGTGTGATAAGTTACTTAGTGCAAGTGTAGTGGAGGAGGTGGCTGTTCGGCCCGTTCGTTCTCCTAGGTCTAGGCCCCTGTCAAACTCCCCAGATCCTGGGAGGAGGCATGCCGAAAACCGAAGGGAGGCGAGCGGGATCTGCTCCCGAGCAGTTGCCCCCTCAAGCAATCCTGTAGCCGTATCCCAGGATGCTGTCGCTCACCATTGGAAAGGTGTTGCGAGGAAGTGTTTTTCGTCAAGCGACTCAAGCTCAGATGTTTCCTCTTATAGAGGTTGGCGTCATAAGACTTCTAGACCGCTGAAAAGGTCTCAGGATGTTTCGCCTGCTGCGGTTCCCAAGAAGGTGGCAGCTGCCGAACCTTCTTGTAGTTTTTGGGAGGAGCCTGAAGACTTTTCTCCGGCGGTTTCGATTTATCGCCTTTCTCTCATAGAAGTGGAGAAGCCGAACACGCACACTCCTTCGGAGCCTTCCCCAGAGCCTCCTCAAGCGATAACTCCTGCGGCTCCAGACGTGTTTGTGGCTCATCCTTCTTCTCCTCCCGCGCCTTCTACGTCGGTGGATCCACAACCTTCGGTGTTTGAACAGATGAATGCCAAGTTAGGCAGTATTTTGGAGCTTTTTGGCAAGTCTCTTTCGTCCCCGAATGCGCTCCTGACCGCCTTAATTCTTCCGCAGACTACTGTGCAGTCCTCTTCGCAGTCGCCTCTTCAGGCTCAGACTCTCCATGTGACTCCTCTTCAGACGCCGCTTCAGGCGTCTGGTCAGACTCCTTTCCTGACTCCGTCTATGGCACCACGTCAGGCTCTCGCTCGAGCGCCAGCTCAGCCGCCAACGCAGCCGCCAGCTCAGCAGCTCGGATTCGTCTCTGTACAGGCTCAGACGTCTTCTGCTTTCTCGCTCCCTCCTCGGGCGCATTATGGTGTGACTTCGCCAAACAGGATTCCTCTTCAGATGGAATGTTCTCCAGTTTCGTCGAAGGAAGCTTCGGATCTGGAAGAAGAAGAAGTACTTACAGAAAAAGACAAGCATTTGTTGGGATATAAGCTTCTTTTACAATCCTTTGTTGAAAACTTTGGAGATTCTTTTGCGCCTTCCGTTCCAGTTTCTCCTAGTTCGCAGTGGAAAAAGGACAGTAAGCCTGACGCCTCGTCCTCGTTCACGCGTCTCGTTCTCTCGATTTCGGCTAAGAAGGCTATCAAGAAAGTTAACGCTTGGCTTTTAAGGAAGAGGGAACAGGGGAAAAATGTTTTCTGTCTTCCCCCTTCGAGACTTTCGTCAAGGAGCCGTGTCTGGTATGACACCGGAGAAGTTTTTTCCCTGGGTGTGACTGCCTCCGCTCAGGGAGACTTTTCTAGTCTCGTGGACTCCTCTCTTAGGTCAGCCCTTAATACTGCTAAGATTTCCTTTTCGGCAAATGAACTGGATCATCTTTGTAAGAGTGTTTTCCGTGTTTTTGAAGTTGTTAGCTTCCTGGATTCGGCCATTGCTTCGCTGGCCAGGAAAGTCAAGTCATTTGGACTTTCGGAGGAGCAGTTGAAGGATTTTGCCTCTGTACTGGATTGTATCGATAAAGGCATCTGTGATGGAGCTTTGGAGCTCGCTGCCATTTTCTCCTCTGGAGTGTTGAAGAAGAGACAGATTTGGTGCTCCTTCTTGTCGAAAGGGGTCTCATCGAACCAGAAGTCTACCTTGCTCTTTTCTCCTTTGGACAAGAAGCACCTTTTCCCACAAGAGATTGTGAGCGAGATCGCTCAATCTTTAACAGAGAAAGCGACCCAGGATCTTTTATCACAGTCAGTGAAGAAGCCCAGGAAGATAGCTCCGGTTCTTTCTGCTTCTCGGAGTGCTCCCTCCACGGAAGCTCCTAAACCATTTCGAGGGAGAGCTCCCGTTCGATCTTTCTCCAGGTTTCGTGGGAGAGGTAGAGCCTCGTCTAAAACCACTCCCTCTTCCATCAAGAAGTAGGCCCGTAGTCCTCCACACAGCAGTAGGAGCCAGATTACACCTTTTCTGGCAGACCTGGTTTCATCTCGGAGCGGATCCTTGGACGGTCCAGGTCCTGAAGGAAGGATACACCATTCCGTTCATGAAGCACCCCCCTCTCACAGAATTTCCGGTGAATTTATCAGCGTACTCGGAGAACTCCGAAAAATTTGCCGCCCTCCATCAAGAAGTTCTCGCCTTACTGGCAAAGAGGGCCATAGAGTTAGTGGACTCTCCTCAGGAACCAGGATTTTACAATTGCCTTTTCCTGGTAAAGAAGGCCACAGGGGGTTGGAGACCGGTGTTGGACGTCAGTGCCCTGAACGTCTTTGTCCTGAAGACAAAGTTTTCTATGGAAACGACCCAGTCGGTATTAGCAGCGCTTCATCCAGGAGATTGGATGGTTTCCATAGACCTTCAGGACGCCTATTTTCATATTCCGATTCATTCGGAATAGAGAAGATTCCTGAGTTTCGTGTTCCAGGGCCGCATTTATCAGTTCAGGGCCCTCTGTTTTGGCCTGTCGACAGCTCCACAAGTGTTCACCAGAGTTCTGTCGTCAGTAGCAAAGTGGCTTCATCTGGACGGGATATGAATCTCCATGTATCTAGACGATTGGCTTCTCAGGGCAAGTGCCAGACAGAAGTGTGTGGAGGACTTACAAAAGACTAAGACTGACGGACAGCCTAGGTTTGTTAGTCAACAAGGACAAGTTGTGTCTCACTCCTTCTCAGGAGATAGTTTATTTAGGAGTGAGACTGAATTCAGTTCTTTTTCAGGCTTTTCCGTCTCGCCAAAGGATCTAGTCTTGCCTGAACAAGATAGACGAATTTCTTGTCAGACAAACTTGCTCGGCGAATCAGTGGATGAGCCTTTTAGGAACCTTGGCCTCGATAGAACAGTTTGTAAGTCTGGGCAGGCTCAACATGAGACCACTTCAATTTTACTTGAAACAGAAGTGGCAAAGGAAGAAGTTCCCAGACTCCTTCGTGTTCCCCATCTCGGAAGGAATCAAGCAGGACCTCCTTTGGTGGAAATCAGAAGGAAGGCTTGTCTCTAAGCCAGTTGAGCCCCAACCTTACGCTCTTGTCAGACGCATCGGACAAAGGGTGGGGAGCTACTCTGGGGAGAAAGGAAGTGTCGGGACTTTGGCAGATTCATCAGAGAAGCTGGCACATAAATCTGAAAGAGTTGAAGGCGATTCATTTGGCTCTAATGCACTTCCAGACAGAGGTAAGAGGGAAAGTAGTGCTGGTTCAAGCAGACAACACCACAGCTCTCTCTTACATCAAAAAACAGGGGGGGACACACTCGTTCTCTCTGTGCGAGGCAGCGAGAGACCTACTCATTTGGGCGAAAGAGAACAAGGTTGTCTTGAGCACAAGATTTATTCAAGGCTCGTAGAATGTAAAGGCGGACATTCTCAGCAGGAGAGGGAAGCTTTGGGGGATTTGGGGATGTCCTCAGTTGGATCTCTTCGCCACGAACAAGACAGCTCGTCTACCACTGTATTGCTCCCCAGTTCCAGACGAGGAGGCGTTTACAGTGGATGCCATGCTTCTGGACTGGTCAAATCTGGATCTTTATGCCTTTCCGCTTTTCAAAATGCTAAGACTAGTTCTGACAAAGTTCAGAGGTCATCAGAACGTCAGGATGACTCTGATAACCCCCTTTTGGCCGGCCAGGGAATGGTTTCCGGACCTACTACAGCTGTTGACGGACTTTCCGAGAGAGTTACCATTAAGGAAGGATCTACTCAGACAGCCCCACTTTCTGAGGTTCCATCACAACTTGTCCGCTCTTCGACTAGTCGCCTTCAGACTGTCGAGCATCTCCTCAGAAAGAGAGGATTTTCAAAGAGAGCTTCAAGGGCTATTGCTAGACCCAGAAGAGAATCCTCTGATCGAGTGTACCAAGCTAAGTGGGTCCAATTCAGAGCTTGGTGCAAAGAAGAAGGAATTTAGTCTTCTAAGACCTCTATAGCTCAGTTAGCTAACTTCCTTCTTTTTCTTTGGGAGAATAAGAAGCATTCTACCCAGACGATTAGGGGTTATAGAGCTATGTTGTCTTCTGTGTTCAGACATCGAGGATTAGACATCTCTAATAATCAAGACCTATCAGACCTGATTCGTTCCTTTGATACGACCAAGACAAAGGAGTCAAGAACAGTAGCTTGGAACCTGGATGTAGTTCTTAAAGGGCTGATGTCTGATAGTCGAACCGATCTCCTCTAGTTCTTTTAGAGATCTGACTAGAAAGACACTTTTTCTTTGTGCTTTAGCATCGGCTAGAAGAATCAGTGAGCTGCATGCTATTGATAAGAGAGTTGGATTTGCTAAGGGCAATGCCATTTGCTCATCACAGCTGGGTTTTTTGGCTAAGAATGAAAATCCCTCACGTCCTTGGCCTCATTCTTTCTCTATAAAGAACATTTCGGAGTTAGTGGGGCCTAATGAGCCTGAATGTCTTCTCTGTCCAGTGAGAGCACTTAGACATTATGTGCAAAGGACCAAAGGTATAAGAGGTAAGAGTGATAACCTGTGGTGTTCAGTGAAAGATCCTTCTCGTCCTCTTTCTAAAAATGCGCTCTCCTTCTTTTTAAGGAATTTGATTTCTGAGGCACACGGACAATGTCAGGACTCAGATATCAAAGTGTTTAGAGTTAAAGCTCATGAAATTAGAGCAGTGTCTACGTCTATGGCATTTAGACGTAATCTGTCTTTGAAAGACATTATTAAATCTACATATTGGAGAAGCAATCCTGTCTTCGCATCTCATTATCTGACAGATTTGCAAACCACACATGAAAATTTCAGTACATTGGGGCCATTCATTGTGACTGACACGGTATTGGGTGAGGGAGAGAAGGATGTATCCCATCCTCACTAACTTTTCTCCTTGATTATGGTTTTGTATTTTTAAGGTTGTCTGAAGATACAGGGAGCTTTTTTGAGTATCTTTCAGTCTTTTAATGTCTTGGTGTATTTCTTAACCGGTTGTGGTGATCCCTCGTTTTTTTCTTGTGTTTTGTGGTGATTTGTACTGCGCCCTGAGCAGGGGCATTATAGTCTTGTCCGTTACGGTCACGTCCTCAACGGCAAGTACTTATTATTGTGTCTGGCACACGGATCCACATATCCTGTCGGTACAATAAAGGCCAGCAGACTACAGAGGCAGTAACCACTGAGTCAGCGGTCTTTAAAGGTAAGGAACCTATATCTTCGGATAATTCCAACAGGTGTTATTTTAGCTGCCATTGTCCCACCACCTAAATGTGTCAATCAGCTATATGTAACCACCGGGTAAGTTATATAAGTGAAAATGACATTTTTATAATAATATAAAGTTTCACTTATACTTACCCGGTGGTTACATAACGAAGCCCGCCCTCCTCCCCTCATATGGACAGGTAGGCATGAAACTTCTGAATTATTGTAGGAATGGTTCCTGGTACCCGGTAGAGGGCGGGAGTAGAGGGATCACCTGTCAAACCATTAGCACTACCGCGAATTTCAAATTCTGCCGTGACGTCAGGAGACGACAGCTATATGTAACCACCGGGTAAGTATAAGTGAAACTTTATATTATTATAAAAATGTCATTTTTCTTTTAATACTGTGCTGAACTGAAATTGGAAGCATTCCAATTACTGCCTCTTTGCCAACAGTTACTTTATCCTCAATTTATGGAAATGTAAAACTATTAGTAGCAAATTTTCGTGATTTTCTTAAATAAGAAATCTGAAATTCATCATATGCGTCTAAATTGCTGGTTAATTTATCTACATCTACATAATAGACTTAGCTACATTTTACTGGATCTATTCCAACAAGAACAAAGTTTCACTACTCTGGGAATTTATCAATGAAACCAACTTCTGTGTCTCTGGTCTCCTCTTCCAAGATGTCAGAACAATTATTGTTAAGCTTGGCTGTCAAGAGATCTTCAAGACGATGATGAAGGTCTTCATTACTGGTTTGGTTCTCTGTGTTTAACTTTCTAGTATCTTTTCTTGCTTTTTGATGTTCTTAAGGTATCATTTCCAAGCTTTCTTTCCTTCTTGGCTGGGATTTTTGGCTTTTACTTCTGTTCTTTCTGTTTACATTCAAGCTTTTCTGGAGTGTCCATTGCAATCATGCATCTTCCCTGCTTTCTTCTTTTAGCTGTCTTCTTCCTCTCTCCTGCTTTTGGAAATGGTCGAATATTCTCAGGAGAAAACTGCTGTTGTAATGATGGTGCAGGTTGTTGTGCTTGTAGGTGGAGAAAACCCTCCTGGTCAACCCTGTTTCTATCTTTCTTCACACAATCATGTTCTACCTGAAGCACCCTTTTCTCAAAACTCCTGAAGTGTATTTCTATAGCAGCAGCAGTAGCATTCCTTGCCTTATTGGTTCTCTTCTTATACTCTCGTCCCATGGTGGGCTTTAAGGAACTAGAATCAATCTGAAGCAAAGGATAGGCTATTATTTTGTAATGAGGGGTCCTATGATGGGTTTATGAAATGCTTTATAAGGTAATGAGGGGGCTAATGAATGAATACACAAAATATAACGTAAATATTGTTAGTGAAAATCTTTTGTTTCTTAGTCGGAATTTAAAATTATTAAAGCATTCGCTGCGAGGTATGATCCGGACACGCCCGAATCGTCCCTGCCCTAGACTGTCTGAACCATCCCTCACAGAACATAACCATTTGATGACACCCTCAGCCCTATGTCCTTTGAGATTACAGGTGGGTAACAGCTACAACATCTTCGCCATACAGTACCAGTTCACACCCAAACTAATCATCAACTTTCTTATATTCATGACACCACACCTTACGATACAAACGTCAAAAATTACATAGGAAATGAGAAAACCCACAAAATTTAACCTCTATACTAAAGTACATATACAGTATCTCTCAACCAAAGTCCGTGTCAATAGTAAACAAACTCGCTATTTCACACAATTTTTCGGAGCTGAGGGCCCCTTACGTTTTCCAGGAAATATACTGTCCGGACCATCCTACTGTCCGAATCATCACCACTCTCCCCTACTATAATTTTCTCTCCTCTCTCTCTCTCTCTCTCTCCACTTCTAAAATATACTTTAAAATTATATATTACTCAGTCTCTCAAAGAAAATTTAATGATATGAAGTAGTTATAAATAGGCTTAAGTTTTCACGTAAGCAGATTTTGCTCTCTCTCTCTCTCTCTCTCTCTCTCTCTCTCTCTCTCTCTCTCCTCCCCATCTTCATCTCTCTCATCTCTCTCTCCCCTCATCTCCCTTCCTCTCTCTCCTCTCTCCACTTTTGAAACACATTTGAAAAAATATTATCACTCGATCTCTCAAAGTAAATATAACGAATTAAGTATATCAATAGGTCTATGCTTGCGTGTGTGCTCTCTCTCGTCATAATAGTATTTCATTCTTTACTGTATTGTTCCTCACGATTACTGCAAGTGCTGCCCAAATTTTAAAACATTTTCTCTCATTTTTTAAGATCCGTCTTCAATTACGCATGAATTTTACGTCGGTTTAGTGTGACATAGTGTCAAATATTACTTATAATTAAGGTTTCACAGTAGATTTTAAAAAAGGATGATCGCTATTCTACCCTGAACTAACGTTCCAAACCAACATTAACGAATAATATAGAGCATGTTTCTACATTCAAGTATAAATGATTATAGGACTTCTACAGAATCTTTATGGTGTAAAGTTAATGGAAATCTAAAAAGCAACAAACGCTATGATTTTGAAGCTCTGCTCCCTTTCTACAGTGGCCAGGTGTGGCATTATTGAACAATATATGTCCGAAGATTTAAAAAACTGTATCTTAAGTTTCCTTGCCGAGTGTACATCCCCACCAATTACATGACAATTTTACATGCTTTATATCCCAGCATAAATGGTATACAAGTTAAATTAGGGTAGGAACAATGTTGAATTCCTGTTTACTGTAAGATATCTAAAAAATATTCAGATGCAGGTTATAATAAAACTACTACTTTACTTGTCAGAAAGCCAGACCCCCCAATCATCTTTTAAGATGAGGTGATATTTTATTTTAGCTTAAATATGGCATAGCACAGATTAAGGGCTAACACAATATCTATATCAGAACATATTTTATACCCTGGCCAAGTTAGATTCACTCAATAACTAAGATAATCTATTTTGTATATACAGTACAATTAGGTCTTTATTGTTGTGTAAGTCATGGGTTATTATGTATGTATTTCAGAAGATTTTTGTGCTGCTTACTTTATCCAGCTTTACCAACAAATGACATGGGGCCTTGTAGGGTGGGGTGTTTGTTGACTGTAGTTTACAGAAATGTTAAGATGACTAAGAGAACTTTAAGATTAGTTTTTGCTTCTTGCAACAACAGTCCCCAATCTACAAGGCTCCACAAACTTCTGTGTTTAAGCTTGATGAAAAAAAAAATGCACAAATCCCTCAAAACACATAACCTGTGAATTACAGCCTAAAGCCAACAACTATCTATCACTAGGATATAAAATGGTAGGTATGCTATTTTTCTTTATACAATAGTATAAAGTAAATCCATAACATTGACAGCTATACAAAAAGTGACTGTACAGTATATGTATTATGCCTGTTTTATATTTTTATTTACAAAAAAGTGTACGTAATATGAATTTTTAAAAAAATTGTATTTTTCTTTGGTATACAAACCAGAGCCTGTTATATAGGAGTATTTGTCAGTGTGAGCTGGAAACTGGTCTAAATTTGATAAGTGGTCAGCAATCTGAGTGGGGGACTATCCTTCTCATTGACTGTCGCATTCACATTTCCTTCGGCCACAGAGACTTTAGCAGGTAGTTGAGGTGGGACTAAATATTAAAAGGATTTGGTTTACATATGTAAGAAAAATACAAATTGTTATCCAAAATTGGTTATTTTTTTTTTACTGGAATAAAAACCATTTACTTTCATAAAGGAGTTTTACCCCCACAGGTGGGAAGTCAGTCCTCTTCAACTGACTGTAAGACTGTAGCTGGGAACCACTGCAGAATTGCCATGATCCTAGGTATCTCGCAAACATAGGAGGTCATGGCTCCTGGATTCCTACTAGAGTAGTATGACCCTGGGCCTGCTTGCCCCTTCTAAGGTGAAAAGGAGTTATTCAAGTAAGGAACCATCTGGAGAACCATGACGTCTGTAGAAGACTTCATATTTGAAGGCAATTTGTTCCTGGTAAAATCTAGAGCTAGGTGTTGGAATAAACTCTACCTAGTTACTTGTCCCCTTTTTGTAAGAGAGGACAAGCCAGATTCCTCCTAGAGGATGCCTGACGTTCACTTACCTGACTCCAGCATGTTCTGTGGCCCAGATGGTGCTCTTGAACAGCGAATAAGTATGGAATAGAATCCAGTCATTCCACTTACACCAGGCTTAGATACCTTGGACGGTACTGACCTTCTTCACAATGAAGCTTGGGCAACTGCACATATTGGATATCCATCACAGGTCCCAATGAAAAAATGTTCAGGACTTGTTAGCAGCATCCGTTGAGTAGAATGAGGAACAGGAAGTCGGATATTTCAGAAACTCCCTCATTACCTAGAAATCCCTAAGGGCTTAACTGAATAATGAGGGAAGGACAAATACCCTTGACTTTGAGAGCCTGCCCATGGGAAGAGAACCAACCTTATCTTTAGAGGAGGTGATGGTCTAAAGAACCCAAACGAAGCCGAGTGAATGAGTTACTAGACAACTCTTTCCAGCACTAATGGTATTAAAGGAAGAAGGAAATACTCCAACTACATGTGTGGATAATAACTTCAAATGGTACCGAAGCACTGACTGGCAAAGCAGTATATGTATCTCGTCTAGATTTCCCCCCCCCCCCCTCACACACACACACACACACCCAAAAAACTAAAAAATGAGAGGGAGACTTGAGCTATCATTCCTATGGATGGATTGAGAGGGATCCTTGCCCTATCAAAAGCTGATTATATGCTGAGGCCAGGAAAGAACAACCCTAGTATACAACTGTCCAATAGCAGAACATGTAGTCTAGAATGAAACTTGTTACAACATGAATACAGCCAACTCCCCGTATGTATTCATGTTCTCGAGATTCGCAGATTTTCCTTTTGACCATATCTACCCAATAGTCATAGGAAATTTGCCTATTTGTGGGTTTTTCCAATGTAAATATCCCCTAACTAGTGTATTTTGATGTTATTTTCATGACTAAATTTTTATGATAAATATTAATATTGTATTAGGAGCACCTCAGTGGCGTGGTTGGTTTGGTCTTTGCCTGCCACCTTGGTGGCCACGAGTTCGATTCTCGGGCATTCCATTGAGGGGTCAGAAGTTCACTCTCAATGTGGTTCGGAAGTCACATAAAGCTGTTGGTCCCATTGCTGAATAACTATTGGTTCCATGCAATGTAAAAATGCCATACTCTCTCTTAGAGATGTATGTCTTTTGTATGATAAATAAATGATTTACTAATTTTCAAATATTAATAATAATGTAAATAGCAATACTAATATCAAATGGCATTTAAATTCATTAAAGAAAATAATATAGTGAATAGGAAGATTTTAGTTTATAAATTAAAAAATTATGCAAGAATGAAGGAAAATCTATTCTACCCCACATCTTTCCTTTTAGATCCAGGTACAGAGATGTCAAACATGTCTGTAATGTAACAGGAGGGGGAGTGTTGCCATGTTGGGACAAATGTTACGTAATTTCTCTCTCTCTCTCTCTCTCTCTCTCTCTCTCTCTCTCTCTCTCTCTCTCTCTCTCTTACTGAGATGAGAGAATTTTTATGGTACAAGTATGCATAATATGGTTGTTAATATTTTCAAATAATGATAATTAATAAAACCTGTAATTACAAGAAATTCGGATATGATAGTATTTTACAGAAATACAAAATTCGTATGTGATAGTATTTTAAAGAAATACAATAATCTCTTCGTTTCACTTTTAAATAATAACTCTCTCTCTCTCTCTCTCTCTCTCTCTCTCTCTCTCTCTCTCTCTCGGTCTCTCTCGCTCTCTCTCTCTCTCTCTCCACAAGATAGTGTCAATGGTAACAATCTCCCTCTCTTATGGCTGGAAGTGTTAGAAGTGTTTGTATATATCGTTAAGGTTACTACTACATTTTATGATAAAGTATTAATCTATAGTACTAATTGTAATAAGATTAAACAATAAAATTTATCTCTCATACTTACGTATGTTTATTTGTTTTGTAGTACAATAAATAAATGATTTACCTAATAACTAATTTGAAATATTAAATAAGATTACTAAATAATAGAGATTCCCAGTCTTTTTATCCCCTTTTGAGAAGGGGGAGTAAATGACAGTTTGATATACGTATTGACAGAGGGGAAGGAGTCAAGGAGTAATTCTCTCTCTCTCATTGTTGTTCTCTGTCTCAGAAATAATATATAATTTCACTCTTGATGGTTAGTTATATGATGTTGCTGATTCAATGGTCGGTCTCTCTCTCTCTCTCTCTCTCTCTCTCTCTCTCTCTCTCTCTCTCTCTCTCTCTCTCTCTCTCTCTCTGTTATTGGCTGTACATATATGTTTTTAATGGTAAAATGTTTAAGATGATTTTGAAATATTTTATTTAACAATATAATCTCAAAGAATACAGTAATAGGATTGTAATTTAAGTTATATTGGAAGTAGGATGTTAAGTAAGGTTTTTGAACTTCCAAGATAGGCAGTTATAAGCGTTTTTAGAGAGGGTTCTGGTACTCATACCCGAGAATACGGGGGTCCACTTTACTCCCAACACCTTCTATATAGGAAATTCCTGTGCTTTTCTGATGACTCTGTTGTCTGTAGACTTTTTACTGAAATCTACTAGCTTCCTGTGCCCTCATCTGGTCTGGTTTGAACCTACCTCAATTGTTTCCTAGCCAACTGCATGATAGGATGTGTTTTCTCTCTCGCTGTCTCGTGGCTTCTCGATTAACTTTGTGCGATTTTTGTAGGGTTATTCATTACCCATTACCATTTACTGAACTTTTGTCACACGAGGCAGAATCCGTGTTAGAGCTCCAGACAAGTTCGTCCTAAGGCAAGGACCGTGAAAGAAGGAACTATCGTTATTCCATACAGAAAAATTTTCATTTTGTTACGTTCAGATCTCCGTGGTCTGGACAGAGTTATTAGCGTCGGTTGGGTGTTGGTTGGGGTACCCACCTCTTGGGCGGCAGGCTGTGCAGTTAACATATCTTCCACTCGTTCTCTCCCGCTTTCTCTCTCTGCTTCTTCCTCTCTTTCTCTCTCTCTCTTTCTTGTTCGCTCCTTCTCACTCTCTCTCTCTTTCTCTTTCTGCTTGTTCCTCTCTCTCTCTTTCTCTTCCTCTCTCTCTTTCTCTCTCTCTCATGGCGGTATACGGAGTCGTTTGGTTTCTTGTGCTATTTCTTCTTATGATGGTGGGAAGAAATTCTGTTTCTTTTACCATGTTGATAGTCGGTTTTTTCTCTAATATGTGCAATGCTTCAAGATAACGTAGGAGTTTCTGGTCCGGTGCATGGTCAATAATTTGTATGTTCGTTATAAGCTCGGCTCTTTCTGGTCTCCTGTTATGTTTTTCCCTATAGTGAATGAAAATGGCCCCTTCTTGAAGGTGGCAGAAGAGACGCTTGGAGAGTCTGGTGGTGGTCATCCCGATATAAGAATGGTGGCATCCATCCACCGGGCATGTGAATTCGTAGATGACACTCCTACGGTGTATCCCGTAGGGGTCTGCTGTACCCGAACGTCCAGGAAGGGTAGGGCACCGTCAACACTGAGTTCACACGTGAAGTGCAGGACGGAGCATTCTTCGAAAGTCTTTCTTAAAGTTTCAAGGTCCTCTTCTCTGTCAACTTTTATGAAGGTGTCGTGTATGTAGCGGTAGTATTGGGAGGACTGGGGATCTTATCAAAAACCCTTTCTTCGACGACACTCATGTAGAAGTTGGCAAATAGAACCCCTAATGGGGACCCCATTGCCACGCTGTCAATCTGGCAATAAAGATGTCCTCTGTGGGTTGTGAATGGTGCCTTCTTGGTGCATATTTCAAGGAGGGCTTTTAGGGCTTCCCCGGGGATGTTCAAAACCTGTGTGTCTTCACATCTATATACTCTATCGAGGGTGTGTTCAATCGTCTCGTCGACTGGAACGTTCGTGAAGAGGCTCTCGACGTCAAGAGAGGCGATGATACCTGTAGACGGAGAGTCTTGGAGTTTACGTAAAAAGTCGGTAGACGACTGTAGACAATACCTGTCAGGGATATATGACGTGAGGAGTTCATCGAGTCTCTTCGCAATTTTGTAAGTTGGGGTTGGGATTTGATTATAATAGGGCGGAGAGGATTACCAGGCTTGTGGGTTTTTACAGTGCCGTAAATATACCCTGGATTAAAGTCACCCTGGGCAAGGGGAAGCCTGGGAGTATTCCTAGCGGCATGGATTCTTTCGACCGTCTTATTGATGTCTCGTCGGATGTGTTCGATGGGGTTCTTGTTGATTTTTCTGAATTTGGATTGATCAGCCAGTATTTGGTCTAGTTTCTCGTGATATTCAGAGGTCTTGATGAGCACTAGGGCAGCAGCTTTGTCTGCCCTTCTTATTGTTATTTCTTGGTTTGATTTCAAGTTTTTAGCAGTTTCTTTCAATTCTCTGGTAAGGATAGCGCTTCTGTATGGGCTCCTCGGTTTGGTAAGGGCTTCTGCTAACAGTAAGGGCTGGAGGGAGTCGCTCAACCTGACCCTGCCTTTGTCCTCGAGGGACTGGATAGAGTCAAGGAGGACTTCGACCTCCAGGCACTTGGCGTGTGGGTTTGGCTTTTTTGTCACGTGGGTATTGAGCCCAAGATTAAGGAGATCTTCTTCGGGTGTCGGTTTATATTCAGTGAGGTTGATGAAATCATTCTTTTTTCGGGGAATTTTCAAACTTCCTCCATTAAGCCTCACAAGTTTCTTAAGTATCCCACTTTCTCTCTTGCAGTAATCCTTCTGCTGCAGGCGCTGGAGGGCGTCATCAATGTCTGGGCGGGGGGTTCCTTGGGAAGCTGCTTGTCTCTGTGTTTGTAGTGTATCTAGTTCTCTTTTTATTTCTCTCTTCTCTTTCTTCTTCTCTTCCAGCTGGCGGAGCACCAATGTCTTCCTGAAGGATGTAGTGTTGTCTTCTCTCGTGGCAGCTGGATCATGGAGCCGTAGACGGGTATAATTAGGAAGGAGGCCTTCTCTGAGGGCAGTAGCATGGAATACAATAGCTGTTTCAACGGCATTTAATGTATATAGAATCTTCTCAATTCTTCTTATTATCTTTTTCTCGTCAGCATATAGCTGGTATATTAAGTTTCCTAAGGACATGTAAAGATTTTCATTTGTCTTAGGTTTATTCCTCTAACATGTCGACAGCGCACAGGCAGTCATCTATGAGAGTTTACAGTAAAGTGAATTAAGATACGTTTTACAAGTATTTTACGTTTTAAAAGTATTTATAGCATGCAAGGCCGCGTACAACCGGTGGGCGGGTCGGTGGGCAGGGATTTTAATTGGTCGTTGGATAGTAACGAAATCTCTCCCTGAGGCGTTCAGATCTCCGTGGTCTTGACGGAGTTATTAGCGTCGGTTGGGTGTTGGTTGGGGTACCCACCTCTTGGGCGGCAGGCTGTGCAGTTAACATATCTTCCGCTCGTTCTCTCCCGAACAAAGTTGAAGGGGCCGAGATGACAGAAAACGTTCATCTGTGACTTCTCTTAATTCAGTCAATGTAAATGAAACGTGAAGAACAACCACCATAGAGTTTAGCGATGCCGCACTCGTTCTTATAATAAATAAATACTTCATAATTCAAACTACGCATTTATAATTCACGGCCATGTTATTTCAACATTCACTTTTTCTTATTGACCTAAAAGAAGATATGAATGACTTAAGAAAGCACACTAAATAGGTATTCCAGTCTCATTAATGAAAGGGAGTTTTCAGGTAAATACATAAAAGAGGTTACCGAAAGATACAGGAAAAGTAAGCAGGGCCAACAACTGCAAACACATGTGGTGTCACTATGAAATGTCAGAAAGGAGGCCTTATATAAGAAAGATTATGGGAAACGGGAAAAATACTTTAAAAAAGATGGGATATAATAGGTACTAAGTCGATGAAATAGTTAGTAAACAAGTGATGCTGCGCTTGAAGGCAAATAAGTTTCAGCGTGGCCGCTAAATCGTGATTGCATTCAAATGTATGGCGTTTGCATTTATGTGCACACGCTGCAAGCACAGAACACGGGAAGTTCCTTCTTGTGTTCTGGAGAATTTTTGCATGTTATATGTATTTTTCAAATTGATTGCAATGTCATGTGGCAGTGATTAAATTATATATATTTATATATATATATTATATATTACATATAGATTTTATATTTATATATATATATAAATAAATATAATTAATATATATTAATATATTTATTATTCTGTATGTTATATATATTATGTATAACTTACGTTACAAATTTAAACTAAAAAAAAAATATATATTATATATAATATTTATATATATATAAGATATAATATAATATTTAATATATATATATTATATATAATATTCTGTAGGTATTAATATACATGTATATACTTACATACTTACTATATATATATATATATATATATATATATATATATATAATATATAATATAGTATATATATATATATATATATATATATATATATATACATATATATATATATATATATATATATATATATATATATATATATTGACCTGTCGGTCATTTGTGGGTTCGGGATATGAAGGAAAAACAGGAGAGAGATGAGTTTACATGCATGCAATGGAGGACAGGCAAAAATAATAATCGATGAAACGTTCAACACAGGTGTATTCTTCTTAGCTACACAGGTGGCCTTTACTTGTGATTATTATGTCAACTACGCTAGTGCACGACCGGACGGCAGGTTAGACTTATTGACACTACATGGTGACATTCGTCTTTGTGCGGCGACCGACGGGAGCGGGACTGTGGGCACTGGGCTCTCTGCTGTATGGGACCCGCTAACGAACTGATCTGACTGGTAGTGCGGCTTGTTTCAAATGCCCCCTTTCTGATGGCATCGTTATGCAAGAAGCTGATTGGTTATTCTGGCTTCTAAGACACAAGGGCCAATCAAGAAGGGATATAGAGATGCGTGGCACTCTTTTGAACTGCCCAAGCCATGCCAACTTGTAACGTCTTTGGCGGTTGACTTGTTTTGTTACACACACACACAGTATCACTTATAACGGTTTCACGGGACTTCACACTATCACGGAAAAGGCATATTCAAAATTGTATTGAATCAGCTCATCACTACCTTCCCAGTTCTTGCATCCCGCAAGATATACCGTCCAGATTGTGCAAAATTTAAAACTATTAGGGTAGGGCCATTTGGCGTGTTACAAGCACAAGTTACAGCAAATGAATCTCATGCCTTACAATGTGTCATACAGAAAAGCAAATTTAGGTTCACATTCAATCGTAGGGCCACTCAATTTATTATTCCCGTTCTTAACATGGTTCGCATTTTTCTGCCGATTGCTTTAGCCATAAATGTTTTTATACAGTTCGTACGTTTCACCATTTCCCTCGTCATCACCGTCCATTGAACTTTCTCTCGTTTCCATGTTTATTTCACTTCACTTCACTGTTTGTCGGCTAATATGGTTAAGCACTAACGTTTGTTTGACACCTCATAAGACCTTACAAGACCTCATAAGACTGTATAATACCTCGCAGGACCTCCCAAGATGCCACAGGACCTTACAGGACCCAGGAACCCCACAGGACCTCATATGATTATTCGCAAGACCCCACGACTGACACCAAAATTATATGACCTGATCTCGGTCATTTGTGGGTTCGGGATATGAAGGAAAAACAGGAGAGAGATAAGTTTACGTGCATGCAATGGATGACATGCAAAAATAATAATCGATGAAACGTTTAACACAGGTGGCCTTTACTTGTAATTATTACGTTAACTATGCTAGTGCACAACCGGACGGCAGGTTAGACTGTTATTGACACTACATGGTGACACTCGTCTTTGTGCGGTGGCCAACGGGAACGGGACTGCGGGGACTGGGCACTCTGTGCTGTATGGGACCCACTAACGAACTGATCTGACCAGTCCGGTAGTGCGGCTTGTTTCAAATGCCCCCTTTCAGATGGCATCGTTATGCAAGAAGCTGATTGGTTATTCTGGCTCCTAAGACACAAGGGCCAATCAAGAAGGGATATAGAGATGCGTGGCACTCGTTTGAACTGCCCAAGCCACGCCAACTTGTAACGTCTTTGGCGGTTGACTTGTTTTGTTACACACACACACACACACACAGTATCACTTATAATGGTTTCACGGGACTTCAGACTATCACGGAAAAGACATATTCAAAACTGTATTGAATCAGCTCATATATCTAATATATATATATTGAGTATAGTCAATATAATATATATATATATATATTAAATCATATATATATAATATATAATATTATATATATATATATATATATATATATTTATATAGTATATATATAATATATATATATGATATATAATATATATATCGTCTATATATATATATATAGATATATATATATATATTATATATAATATATATATATATATATATATATATATATAATATATATTAATATATTATACATATATATATATATATATATATATATATATATATATATATATATATATATAAATATATATTGTG
>NC_087201.1:96577253-96654095 GCF_015104395.2 Macrobrachium nipponense | reverse complement strand
CGCCTCGCTGGATCTGATTAAATCGCATATGAAAGCAAGGAATCTTGTGAGATCTGGCAACGCATCCATATATCGGCTGAAAAGTGGTCAAGGACCACGCACCCACGCCACAGCGTTCAGTCTTTCCCAACCCAGGATGTCTTTAGCAAGACAGAGAGCCAGCTAGAGGCAGGCAGTACAACTTAAGACCTCTGGTTTGTACCTATGAAAAATACAAATTTTCTTAGAAAATAGAAAATTTGTCATTTGTTCATGTGAACAAACTTTCAGTCTTAACAATAGGATAGACTTATACTTGGAGGGAGGTACAGACTTCCTAAACCATCTGGGGGCTTACCCATCAGTCAAGCTCCAAAAGAAATATCTACAGGAGAGAGACTGATGCCCGTGAGAAGCTAGATACATTGATATCCAACCACTCAGTCACTGAGTGACACACAATGACATATGGGAGAATCATTGTATAGGGAAATAAAGAGAAACTTTGACTGTCCAATAACAAACCAACACACCAGGGTTTGTTACCACTCCCTACTTCCCCTTGCCAAAGAGCAGAGTATATGCTACCAAATAGAGGGTTAAATATTTGCATACCAAGCAACCAAACTATCAGTAGGACTACCTTACTCGTCTGTAACAGACCGTCCACCGAATGAGGAGTCTATTCCTTAACCCGCCCGAAAGAAGGAAAGGTGCAAGAGAAAGAAAGAGACCAGCCAATTTACTCATTCTCTCATCCACACAATCATCTTAGATAAGAAACAAATGTGCCCTGTTAAGGGCAATGATGAGTTACGTAGTCTGTTGGGCAGTCACCACAGGACCCAGGGAAAACGTGTCCATACACCTCCATAGAAGGAGGTGAATGTGGACTGGCATAACCAAGTGCCAGTGCTCAGCACTCTATGTACAGCCAAGTTCTTCTTGAAAGCCAGGGAGGGACCAATACCCCTAACCCCTTCTTTACCGGGTGGGTGAGCAGAATGTAAACATTGCGTTCGCTGCCGAACTGAATCTCTCGGTAGCGAAGGGTAGGCTCTTGTTTGGAGGGGTGCCGATCGTAAAAATATTTGCCAATAATACACTAATCAAGACAGGCTAATGAAATTATCAGGTATTATTAGCACTATAATAATGCATATTCTCTGTGAGTTTTATCATCCTACAGGGAAAATAAATGATTTTATGAAAAAAAAATGTGAAACTCTTGTACAAGGGACACTGGTGGTCGGTGAGAAAACTACAGTTTTGAATAGAAATTCGGTCTTACAGAATGTTGGTATATCCACCTGGAACATGCACATAATGTATTATCAAAATAGAACAGTAAATAAGCACGTAATAAAAAAAAAAAGAGCAACAACTAAAGCGGAAGCCCCGCCGATAAATATGGAAATCGCATTTTTTATAGTATATCTCTCAAAAATTGGTCGATGTCGTTTTCTATGTTTTCTAAGATTAGTTTCATCACAGATAACAACTTTAGGGGTATCTAAACTAATTTTTCAAGTTTCTTGTCCTCAAAAAAAAATCGCTTTTTCGCTTTTTCTCTGGTTTGGTTTTTTATATATAAAGTTACTATAAGGCTTTATTTTTACCTTCATTTATCTGGTGTTCATATCTTTTATTTGTAAACTGTAATAAGTGAATAAATAAATAAATACAGTAAATGATGATGCAACTGGTTTTACACTTGGGTAGAAGTTATTACATGTTTACGCTTGTCTGGTTTTGTGATTTTTTGTTGAGACGCAGTTCATCTGTCACCTACACACTATTATGTAGATAAAAAAGCAGTAATAATATTTTTTGGGGTTCATCATACGTCTGGCATCGTGACATACTGTTTACTTTGCTCCAAACTCTTCAAACCGAAATTACAGAATGATTGGAAGTCCCTATCTGAAAAGAGGAGTTTTGGTGGTACTTTGCGTACCAACTTTATGCACCCGGCGCAGTGTAGTAGACTTGAATGGTGGTACCCGCGTACATCCAAACAAACTTTCGGTAATGAAGAGGCTAATGTCACGATACGCTCTAGCCTGCACAGACTTGGTGACGGAATCATCTGATGGCTTCCCGTATCCAAAAAGAGATAGTATTCTTCGACACCTCTTTCTTTGTACGCCCCGTGCTAACAAAAAGCCTGTGACACCCTGGCCTAAAGTGCCGTGTTCTTTTCAGGTAGCAACACAGAGCCCTGACAGGACATAACAAAAGCTCTTGAAAATCACCACCCACAAATTCATTCAGTGATGAAAAGGAAAAGGTGGTGAACCTATCATCGTGCACAGAGGGATTCTGGGTCTTAGCAATGAATTCCGGGACAAATTCGAAGGACACTGACCCCCAACCCCTGGTGTGCTTCACATCATAGCTCGGACCATGCAGGCCCCCCACTCTTTTCCAAGATGCCAAGGCCAGGAGGAAAACCATTTTGAGTGTCAAGTCCCTGTCTGATAAACAATGTAAAGACTCATACAGAGCTATAGTGAATCTTCTCAGGAACAAGGAAACATCCCACATCAGGGGCTTGAGCTTTCCAGGAAAACTCGATTGCTCAAACCCTTTAACTAGCATGGAAAATTCCCAAGATGAGATGTCAATACCTCTACGACGTAACATTAAACTCAAGGCCACCCTGTAGCCTCTAATGGCAGAAGCAGACAAATGTTTTTCATCTCTGAAGAAGGTTAAAGTCTGCTATGTGCTGAATAGAGGTTCCGAGTGGAGAAAAACCCTGTTTACGACACCAATCACAGTAAATCGCCAATTTGCCTTGGTAAACAGCGGAGGTCGACCTTCTGAGACTGCTGCCCTCTGAGATAAGCCTCTCGCTCGGAGGAGATACCTGATAGCCTCCAACCGTGAAGAGACAGGGATTCTACTGATTGGTGAAACCTTTCTACATGCAGCTGACACAGGAGATGCCACCAAGGGGGAATTTCTCCCAGAATCTCCAACAAAAACGACAGTAGATCTGGAAACCATTCCGCCTGAGGCCACAGAGGGGGTACCAAAGTCATCCTGAGACCCTGCAAACTCATCAGCCTTTTCAGAACCTGACGGAACAAACAAAATAGAGGGAAGGCATACTACTCCAGGTTGTCCCAGGGATGTTGGAACACGTCCTCCGCTAACGCCAGAGGATCTGGAACCACCGAACAGAATATCTTCAGTTTCCTGTTGAACCAGGTTGCAAAAAGGTCCAGCATGGGTTTTCCCCAAACCTGATGAAGGGACAATTCTGTGCCTAGGATCTGATCCCGACGACTGAGCTTGTCTGCGACCACATTCCGTTTGCCTGGGATATATCTGGCTCAGAGCTCTACCGAATAGCTGACCAGCCACCGGTGAACCTCGACGGTCAAGGCATGAAGTTGACATGAAACCAGGACCCCTGCTTGTTCACATAAGCGACCATCATGATGTCAGACATGAGAATGGCAGACTGACCCTCTACTTTCTCCTGAAATTCCTTCAGACCCAGATCGGCTGCCTTCAACTCCAAAACATTGATATGTTAATGCTTGTACTCCAAACACCCAAGGCAATGAAGCCACCTAAATGAGGACCCAACCTGCAAGGGAGATGTCTGAAAACAGATGGAAGTCTGGGGGGAGCGAACCAAGAGGAACACCCTTAAAGAAATTTCAGTCATCCAACCACCAACAAAGGTCTTCTCTCTCTTCTAGAGGCAGAGGAACCCTTAATAGGGGTGATTCCCCCGCCAGAGACCAGAATTCCCTCAGTCTCCATTGCAGAGACAGAAGATGAAGTCGCCCATGAGGAACCAGCTTCTCCAGAGAAGACAAAATTTCCCAGAAGAACCTGCCACTGATGAGCTGACTGATTTGGTTGCAACAGGAAGTTGAGCGCCACCATTTGCAACTTCTCCAACCTCTGATCCGATGGGAAAACTCTTGGAACCGCCGTATCGATGACCATGCGCAGGTAGAGGATCCTTTGACTGTGTACGAGGTTTAATTTCTCTTGGTTGAACACTATACCCAGTTCCAGACAAAACCGAAGCAAACGATCTCTGTCCTGCAGCAGCTTCTCCCTGGAACCTGCCAAGACCAACCAATCATTGCAGTACCTCAGCAAACGGATCCCGAGCATGGGCGCAACTTGAGACGAGAGAGAAGACCCTTGTGAACACCTGAGGGGCTGTGGTTAGCCCAAAGCACAGGACTTTGAACTCAAAGACCTTGTCTCAAAGACAACGGATGAATAGGGATCTGGAAATATGCGTCCTTCAAATCTATTGACAGCATGAAGTTGCTTTCCCTCACAGCTGCCAACACTGAATGCGGGGTCTCCATCTTGAACCTCGTTTTCCTGATGAAATGATTCAAGGTGGATAAGTCGTTTACAGGCCTCAAACCTCTCGACGCCTTGGGCACCAAGAAGATGACTGTAAAACCCCGGAGACGGACGCACCACTTCCTCTATCGCATCCTTGTCCAGCATCTTCTGCACTTTCCTCCTGGAAAGCTAAGAACTTCAGAGATTCTGGGGAATATACCGCTCCAAGAGCGGGGGAGAGAAGTCAAATGGCAAATGGCAGTAGATACACTACCCAAAGGACATCTACTACCCACTTCTCTGCCCCATAACTCTGCCACTTGGCCCACTGGCCGGCCAGGCAAGCCCCCCCCCCCACTCCTGCGGCACAGGAGAGGGAGAGGCGCCTAACCTACTAACGACCCCCTTCACCTCTGCCCCTGGGCCCCCTCTCTACTTAAAAGAGCGGGAGCGAAAGGAACATTGGTCCTCTGACCTAGGCTGGGATGAACAGGGAAGCCTTGCTGAAACCGAACTCCTTGATGGCCTACCAGGTGACAATCTTCAAGACTGCTGCTAGGCAGGGGGAGGAGCGGGAGCCAGACATCTCCGAGGACGAGATACTTTGACACAGTCTGGTGCACTAATCTGCCCTTCGTGTCAGCCTGCCGCCAGTCTATCGCATCCTCCAGCTCAGTCCGAGGGAACAGAAATTGAGATTCAAAAAGATCCCCATTCCTCAATGCCAGCAAAGACTCGGGGTTAACCGATCTTTCCATCCTGGACAAAGCCACGTCTCTTCTAATCAGGAGAAGATTAGCCCATAAATTGATGCTGAGGTGTGCAATACGAGAACGCCTTGCACCCAGACTGCAACAAAATGGCAAGAGAAGAAACACTCACCAACCCCTCCAGGGACCTGCCAAATGCTATTTTGGCAATGACCGCCGACCAGAAGTCCAACCAAAAAACCATCTGCAACAGGGAGGCTGCCGTAGACTCCAAAGCTGAGGCATCCTGCGGACACAAGGACGGAGCCACCAACCTCACCTGCTCCAAAGTCAACTCCGGCTTCAGATGAATGACGTCCGGGTTAAGATGACGTGACATCAAGTAGGCAGAGTTTGTAGCATAGTACTTCCTATGCCTCACGAGGGGCAGGGGAAGCAACTTGGTAGAGCCCCTTGAGCGAAGCGACCCATCCCGATCTGAAACAGAGGCGTTTACCTTATGTAAGACCCACTGGACATGCCCCGATAAGGGAAGTTGAAACGATGACTTGGGATCTTGCATAGCTCCCAGCAAGGCTTCCAAGCAGGAAGGAGCAAAAGACGACTAAGCCTGAGTCCTATTCTCCAAATTGTTCAACCCACGAATGAGATTGACAACTTCTGTGAAGGAAGACAAAAACTCTTGCGTGTCTCCCTCTTCCTGCTCTGGCAACGGGGACCGACGACGAGAAGAATGTGCAGGCTTATCCAATGTGACTTCTTTGTGTAAGCCAACAGAAGAGCCAGCAACCAAACAGCCCGAAACGCCAACCAACCTGTATGGGTTGGATCCAAGCGCCAACTCCTGCGACGAACCAACCACAACATTAGGAACATCACTACGCACACCACGTGCAGGACGGGCACACATACGTGCAAAGGGGAAGTGTCTTCAACACTCAAAATAGAACAAGAATCCCTCAGAGTCGAACCCCAGGAAGTACTAGGGGGAGGGGCAGGCAAACGCTCCTGCTGCACTATCTCTGCGTTCACAACTTTCGACCTCTTGACAGGCACCTTGAGATCCTTACAGCAACGAATAGGCAGCAAACAATGACAACACAGACGAGCGAGGCAGCGCAGTCAAGAAACTGGGAGTGACATCATCGATGGACGTGACGTCACTATCGGCACTGATGTCATGACTTCCCTACACTACATACTAGGCCAGAAATATCATACAATGTTAGGGAATTAAGTAAAACTTCTAAAGAAGGAACAAGATATGAAAAATCTTATTAAAATTGTGAGAATAACTAAAAACATAATGGGATTTGGAAGAAGAAAAGATTTACATATTGGGAAGTCTATGCAGATGCTTCATTTGGGAATATAGAAGATGGTCATACTCAACTGGTTATGTTATATCCTTGACAGATAGTAAGAGAAGTCCTACATGTTCGAAGTCCAGAAAATCCCAGAGTAGCAAAATCCGCCATTGAAGCTTCCTTAGAAGGATTGATATAGTATTTCAAACATTTGTGGGAAGAGATAGTAGGAGGGAGAAAATTAGAAGCATTGGTTAATACTGATAGTAAAACAGTAGTGACTGCAATAAAATTGAGTACTGATGTATGTAGTAAGAGATTAAAAATAGATATTGAAGCAATAAGAGAAAAAATAGAATCTGGGGAAATAAAGGAGAGATGGATAAAAGGAGAACATCAAATAGCTGATGTATTAACTGCAGCATGAGTTTCAGGGAAAATTATTAGAAATTATGTAGAGGGTAGAGTTGGAGAATAAAAAGAATTAGAGCGGATTAAGTTACGAAGAGGTTGGACAAGAGGGGGAAAAAAAAAAAGATGTGTGATATGTATCAGTTTAGTCAGTGTTAATTGTATTTTTATTTTCTGCTATGTTGGTGAAATGTGGGAGTTGTTCAATGTATGGGAACTTGTTTGATTTTAGAAAATGTCTTGAGGTATTCAAGTTGTGTTGACATCATAGAATACAAGATGGCAGCGGCGTGTGGTGGAAATGTAAACATAAACAGAACATGCAGAAGAGGACGCATGGACCTGGTGTTTGGTATGGTAGGAGAGAGCTCTCTGTCTTATAAGAATTTGTGGGTTGTAAGTCACATTGTGGTGTTGTTCAAAGTCTTAAGCTGGATTATACTGGGACCAAAGAATGTGAACAGGTGGGTCAATTGCTTGCATGATTGTTGCATACAAGAAAGATTAGGCTAGGAAAATATTCAAACATTGTACACCCAAGGTTCCCCCAAAACTCGACACTTTACCTCAAGGCAAAGAGTCTCAAGGTACTGCAATAACAAACACTGTTTTTCAAATCCAGGCAGTCCCTGGTTATCGGCAATCTGGTTTTATGGCACTTGTCTAGCACCATAAAATCGGCGATTTATGGCGCCAAAGTGAGCCAAGTTCCAGTTATCAGGGACATAAGGTGCCATAAGGCACCAATGATAGATATGGTGCCATAAGGTGCTTTATGACATGCCATAGGCTTGAGAGCTGCAATGATATACCAATTTTAGAAATTTAAACATTATTATTTTATTTTCATTTTCTGCATTAGTGAAATAGTATGGGCATTATTCATTTACAAAATGTATAAAAAGGACTTTTTAATAGCAAAATATTCTTTGTTTAAAAGTGTACTCATTGGAGTGGTGATATGGGGAGTGATGTCATAGGATGACAAATGGCAGTAGTGAATCAAATGTAAACAGTGGAGGGGGAACAGAAAAATTGCTTTGATGTGGTTGTCAGGTAGAAAGACAGACAGCTCTCTTATGGTTAGGTTGTATATTGTAGGTTTTAAGTCTGTTTTGTGGTTTTTAATACTCATAAGCTGGATTACACAAGAAGAACAATTTAAACAGGTGGGTAGATTGCATAATTGTACCATTTTTGGTTGGGTTAGACTAGGAAATAAATTGACTTGGGAGCTGGTGCCAGGGGCCCAGGAGCTCGTGTCTGGAGCTTGGGAGCTGGTGTTAAGTGCTTGAGAGTTGGCATCGGGCACTCAAGTGCTCCCCAAAACTGATGACATGATCTATTACTCTTTCCCTACACCTCTCAAAATGAACGCAAATATGTTCCTTTTTCACAGACAGAACAAAATTGGGGTCCTCTATGGGAAGTAGAAGCCTGGGATTTCTTCTAACCTGAAGAGGAGAGGCCAGCTGAACCTAGTGGTTCGACTGCAGTGCCTCTGCCTCTTGAAGGCCCAGGGCCTTATAGGATGCTGCCTGGTAGAGAAGGATGTCACTGCTGTTAACAGGTATTCTTTCCACTGCAGCCTCACTCCAATGGAAGAGAGAGGTAGACCCCAGAGCCAATCCATTCCTCAGGGCCAGAACCAACTGCAAACCTTCTCTTCAAGACAATGATTAGAGCTAGGCAACAGCCCTACCTCCAAACAACAACAGCACCTTGAAAGAAGTATATTTGTCCAGGTACAACACCACAAGGATGCCAATTTTGCCACTGAAGAACCACAGGTCCAGCCAAGTAACCGCTTGGAGCACTGGCATGGCAGTTAGACTCCAAAGCCGCCACTTCCACCTGCAAGGGGAGACCCCATTTGCCCAAAGACAGTCCAGAAACAGACCAGGTGACAAATTAGACATGACTGGGTCACCCTGTAGTGTCAGAATGGTACATAGTACGTATTTCCTCTTACAGAGGGAGCCACTTACTAGACCAACTGGATCTCTGGGAATTATCTTACACAGAAACAAGAGAACTGCCCTGGTCAAAGACGCTTTCCCTGGGTTTCTTGGGGGAACCCAGTGTTTCTGTGCTTTCAGGGCCATATCACTACTGGAAGGGTGACCCACAGTGACTACAACCAGGATGACTGTAACATCATCTTCAGTGAGTCTCCACCAACTCTGACTGCCATGGCTGCTTCTGCAGATTTCTTCTCCACCATCAAAACCCACATAAGGCCTCAGAGAGAACCCAGGGCCTCAGTCGGCTTGACGTGGTCCTGACTTGCTAGTGGCCACAACTTTGAGACTCAGCCTCTGACGTACCTGCAACAAAAGTTGGGTTAGTAGAGGTCCTTTCTTCCATACTGAGTGAGAAAGCACTTGCCAGAGGAGAATTCTCCCTCAGAGTGGAAAGAGGCCTCTACCCCCTCTCTGCCAAACATTTAGTGGGAGTTAGCAGAGGAGAAACCACCCCCTTAGGGGTAGTAACACCAGGTGGAAGAAAGGTGCTGCAGGGTTCCTTCAGTGTCACTAGCAGAGTATTACCCTTCAGTAGCACCAGGAAGACCTTCTCCCTTGTGGCTCACTTTACATTCTTTAGACAACCACTCTTGGTACACTGAACAAGTAATCCCATGATTACATACATGCCTCTTACAGAAGACATATAGGGTGTGCAAATAAACTTGGACAGAAGGCAAGAACCTATTACAATGCTTGTCTCTGCCAGGACCAAGGCAACTTCTCATGTTTATAGGTTTCCTTTGTCCAAAGGAGGTAGGCTTACACAAGTAAGGAGTTTAACTCATATTCATATTTCAGGATCAAAACCCAAACAAGAAGCAATCAAAATCAAAGGTACTTAAGTGAGCACAACCAAGACATGAAGCAATAAAAAACAAAGAGTACTTAACCCTTAAACGCCGACTGGACATATTTTACGTCGACATACAAAAGTTTTTTTAAAAATTCACGGAAAAATACTTTTAGGCCTACCAGCCAAAAACTCTTGAATCACGCGCCTTGGGGGATGCTGGGAGTTCACGGATCAAGGTGTTGTTTTGTTTACAATCGTTACGCAGGCACGCAAGCGCGAATTTTTTTCTTGCCGCACTAAAAAGTATCTGTGACACATCTCGGAAATTATTTCGTCACTTTGACATAATTTTTGTACCATTTTAAATTAGCCGTTACATGGAGTATTATATATGAAAATGTGCGCATTTTTATGTAGAATACAACAATAAAATACTCATGATTGTAGCTTTTATCAGTTTTGAGATATTTTCATATAAATAACGATAATTGCCAAAATTTCAACCTTCGGTCAACTTTGACTCTACCGAAATGGTCGAAAAACGCAATTGTAAGCTAAAACTCTTATATTCTAGTAATATTCAATCATTTACCTTAATTTTGCAACTAATTGTAAGTCTCTAGCACAATATTTCGATTTATGGTGAATTTATGAAAAAACTTTTTCCTTACGTCCGAGCGGTAACTCTTCCGAAAAAAATCATACATGCGATTGTGGTAATGTTTGCACCATTTTAAAATTAGCCGTTATATAAAGTTTTATATATGGAAATGTGCGCAATTTCATGCACAATACAACTAAAAACAACCCATGGTTGTAGCTTTTATTCAGTTTTGAGATATTTTTTCATAATAATAACGATAATTGCCAAAATGTTTTAACCTTCAGTCAACTTGACTCTTCACTACCGAAATGGTCGAAAAACGCAATTGTAAGCTAAAACGCTTATATTCTAGTAATATTCAAGCATTTACCTTCATTTTGCAACAAATTGGAAGTCTCTAGCACAATATTTCGATTTATGGTGAATTTATGAAAAAATAACATTTTCTTTACGTCCGCGCGGTAACTCTTCCGAAAAAATCATACGTGCGATTGTGGTAATGTTTGCACCATTTTAAATTAGCCGTTACATAAAGTTTTATATATGAAAATGTGTGCAATTTCATGTAGAATACAACCAAATATAATTGAAGGTTGTAGCTTTTCTCATTTTTGAAATATTTGCATATAAATCACGATAAATAGAAAAAAAACCACGTTCGGTCAACTTTGACTCTATCGAAATGGTCGAAAAACGCAATTGTAAGCTAAAACTCTTACAGTCTAGTAATATTCAGTCATTTATCTTCATCTTGAAACAAATTCGAAGTCTCTAGCAAAATATTTAGATTTATGGTGAATTTAAAAAAAATCTTTCCTTCCCTCCGTGCGCGGATTCTCCGCCACAAATCTCCGAAATGCGTACGTACCATTCTCGGAATATTTGCTCCGTTTCATATTAGGCATTTCATAGAGTTTTATATATGAAAATATGCGCAATTTCATGTAGAATAAAACGAAAAATATTTGAAGGTTGTAGCTTTTCTTATTTCCGAAATAATTGCATATATATATATATATAAATTCGACATTCGGTCAACTTTAACTCGTCAGATATGGTTGAAAACTGCAATTGTAAGCTAATACTCTTACAGTATAGTAATATTCAATCATTTGTCTTCATTTTGAAAGAAATTGGAAGTCTCTAGGACAATATTTAGATTTATGGTGAATTTTTGAAAAAAATATTTGTTTACGTCCACGCGTTACGAATTCATGCATTATTTTGTGATAATATTTTCTCTGTGTTGCTTTTATCATTTTACAATGTGTTATATACCAAAATGATCGCAATTTAGTGTACATTACAACGAAAAAAAAAGTAACTTGTTAACTTTACTCGTTTTGCGCACAGCGCGATTTGAATACAATTATATATGAAATTTCGTTTTTGCGCTATCATATATCACATTATTTATATATGATAATGATAATTTTTTTCACTTCTGATGGTTGCATACTAAACTTCAGCCAATGACAAAAAAAGGAGCCAAAAATGAACTCTTAATCTTGAAAACTAAGCGCGCTGTGATTTTTTGAAAAAAATATTTTTTCCGCTTCCGCGCTCACTCTGAAACACCTCCGGCACACGGGAGACAATTTTTTTTTTACCGCTTCGGCGTAAGAGGGTTAACTGAGTACAAAGTTTATTGAAAGAATATGAAAGGTAATAACAGATTCAGGTAAGACGTCTGGACTTGAAGGTGGTCAGAGGCAAACTGGAGTACACCAACAAGTGGGCAGGGCTTCTCCCTACCTCTCAGTAGTTAACTAACTTGTCAGTTCAATGTCTGAACAGCTGTTCCAGCTGTGCTTAAGCTAAATCCGTAAGCAATGTATGATGGTTTGTATATGTATGGGAACAAATATCTTATATCTACTGTGTGTTAGTGTTATGCATAAAAACTGAATAATTACCAAAGAAAAGTATACACACCATTTAATCAAGAACATCAAGTCACCATTCTCCGTATCTGTGGCACCAATAATTTTTTCCACCTCTAATCCACGGTCAAATCCTCGGGGACCACTATCCTGAAATCAAGGAAATTTAGTATCCTAAATTTTTGTACACCATGGTAAAATAAAAGCATTCTGACACATACCTACAATTATTCAAGCAATAATACTAATCTCACACTTAAGCTTAGTGACTATCATATGTGAGAGGGGATGGGGGTGGGGTGCTGCCACTTACAGTGTGCCCTATGTGGCATACTGTGCAGTCAGCAACTCGTATTCACCACAACCACCCGCAAATAGGCCCATGAATACTTAAAACTCCCCTCTGAAAATACTTATAACTGCCTCTCTTGAAAGTTCAAACACCAATGTATATACCTTAAACTAGCACCCATTTATCCTATTACTGTATTATTCTTTGAAATTATATTACTTTCATTTCAAAATCCATCTTAAACATTTGATCCTTAAAAATGACAATATTTGAAGTAAATTGTATTTCTCCTAATTATACAAACCTGAGGTCCTTCCATCAGACATTACCTTCGACGAACCTGGAAAACGGCCACTAAACTCTTGAACAAGGTGGTAACTACCATCCTGCCCAGATGTAAAAATTCCAATTAGCCTTTCTGCCCAGGTTTCAGATTGAGGGTGACATGAGGTGGGCCTAATGTGTAAAGGGCCTCAGGTTTGGATAGTTAAGGAAAAATACAATTTACTTTAAAAAATTGTCATTTGTTCCTACACAATATACAAACCATCAGTACTTCACATTAGGACTCTGATTTGAAGGAGGAATCTCAGGGTCTCTTTGAACTGACTGGAGTTCACCACACCTGGGTGTGAAGTACTGTGCCTCTGATGTACTGATTGGGGTATAGGAACTGTGAGATCAAATGTCAGACTTCTGGACCTTTTTGAATGAGTGAAGAATCATAACTCATATGATTCTACAAAGAAAACAGGATGGGTGCTCAAGATGTAGACTTACCACATCAGATCCCAGTTCCAGCAAGTGTAGATTTGAGTCTTACTCTCTGCCTGAAGAAAGAGAAATAGGGGAATGTAGGAGGAGGGGGAGGAGAGGCCAGTCAACCTCGTAATGCTTCTCACTTCCAGAACCACATCTTTCGCGAGATGCTGCCCGTCCTGTTAAAGGAGCCGGGTAAGAAAACACAACTTTGAGCAGCCACCACAAATGTCCAAGGAAAAAAAGAGGTTCCAAGGACTTGTGGGCAATACCCAAGGGTAGAAATAAATAAATGTTGTCTAATGAGACCACATTTCTGTATCCAGACAAACAGATTCCTCCAGAATACAAGGGATTGACCAAGCCACTAATTCTGTGAGCTTTCAGGGAAGCATACAGGTGACGTCATCTCCAGCTGCAGAGAACTTCCTCCTAATCATCTCACAAAACCAGGAGATAGACGTGTCCTTAGACACTTCTTCCGTGGAGAGTCAGTACTAGTGAAAAGTTATCGGCATCCATGTAAGGGATGTCAAGTCTTTTTCGAAAGTACAGCAGTACGCTAACAGCACAAAGTAACAATTGATCTGGATCACTGATTACAAAGTCCAAGGCATAGATCATGGAGGACTCAAACCTGCCCATAGGTGCCGAAAGATTTGGAGTTCGATATGACACCTGAGAAGGAGTCAAGACATTTATCCCAGCCTTTTGAAGAGTGACATTAAGGGGGGCGTCCGTTTATATAGAAATAATGCTCTGATTTTTATGAAATTATTATGTCACACATATATATAAGGTGATGTTCCAAAAAAAATTTCAGTGATCGAATGATTATTTTGGTTTTTATTGATAAGAAAAAATTTAAAAAATTAAAAATGTGTAACTCTTCCTTCATTTTTAGAGCTATTGCAATGAGGCTTTATACACAGAAAGTATATCATAGTAAAAAAAAAAAATGTGAACAGTTTTTCCATTTTTTGCTTTTTTTGGATGTGGGGCGAGGGGGAATTTTCCCCCAAAAAATTTTGTTGATTTAGTTATCACAAGTTCCTCGTCAACCTAAGAAAAAATCTAGCCCCAACAAAATATTCACCTTTCTTTCCTCTTTCCAATGGTATATTTAACTTTAAAATTGGCCTACAAATAAAAAAATAGTTAGCGTTTGAAGTGCAAAAAAGCGAAAACTGAGAAAAACGGCTGTAAAGGTCAAGAAGTGTTTTTTTTTTGCACTCATGGAAAAAAAACTGATCTTTGAGCAAAACCATGATACAAACAAATGTTAAATACTCACTAGCACTTAGTTCAGAATGCCTTTCCTTCTTTCTAATAGTTCTTAGTGTTTTTTTTTGCTTGGTTTCCGGCACCAAGTCCCCCCCCCCCCCCCCCCCCCCCCCCCCACCACATAAAAAGGTGGGGTACTATTTGCTCGAGGCGAGGCTATCATCAAGTACCACCTGACTCTTTGTTGCCTGGTTTGAAACCAAGCAAGTAAGAATTTGTCATCATATACTCCCTTTTCATCGTCCTTTATTATTTTCATCAACTGCGAGCGTAACTGTGAAGGTGAAAAAACCACAGATGATTGCGCAGCAGACAATGTAGAGGCAATGAGGGCGGGGCTCTCAGCAACCAAAAAAGAGCCTCGTGTTGTTGTTGGTGGTGGTGCCGGTGGTCGTGATGATGGTGGACAGCGCTGGATACATCAGCCAACAATGGTGGTGGCAATGCGACGCTGCAACATCAACAAAAAAAACAGTCCACCTTCGACCCTATGTCTCTTTTTAGCAAAATTTGCTAAACGGGCCATAGTTGCACGATTCCGTTTCGACATATTGTCTCACTTTCACTCTGGTATAGACACAAATGTATATAAATTGTATTTAGTTACTTGATGTAAGAAAACAAGCAAAACACACGGTAAATAGCGAAAAAATGCTCGGAGTAAAGAGCAGCATACCTCCCCTTTTGCAACTCTGAGACACACTGACTCCCATGGCTCCCTGATGGGCATGCTACCCACTCAGAACACCATTCACCAAGGAATCAGCCATTGTTGGTGCCAGATGTAAGAGATTAGGCGAAATAAAAATCAAAATAACTAATAAATTGGGCAGATAAAGGACAAAATGACAATAGTCATTAGGAGCCAAACGTCAGCCCTACATCACAGTGTGAAGGGGGCGGGGCCAAAACCCCATTAATTTTAATATTTCTAAAAAATGCTTTTGCCACATGTTGCTCATGTCTTACGGCCATTTAACCAGATTTTGAAAAGTTCAAAAATATTCATCAAAAATAAAAGGGGAAGCCCCCCTTAAAGAATGTCCATGCAAATCGTCTATCCTCTTCACCAATGCCAGAGACGAGATGTAATCTCAAGAGACAAATATCTGTCTGATGATTCTTGCAAAGGCGTGTGCGGAGTGCAAGAAAGGAACCCTAAAGAAGAGTTGTGTCATCCTGAGACCTGGGGTCCTTGTGATGGCAAGAAAGAGAGAAGTTTCTCATTTGCAGTTGAATCTTGCCTGAGGAGAAACCATACTACTCTCAGGTGAAAGACTTGGCCAAATGTAGGCCTACATCTTTCACAAATGAATCTGAGAGAAGCAACTCTCGTGGCTCTGACCAGAAAAGTCCCATCAATAACACCTACCGGCAGAGACGGCTCAGATTTTTCTATGGACCATATATACCCATTATTTGCGGAAAATTTGCCTATTAACAGTATTTTTCACAGAAAAATATTCACAAATTACTGTACATATTTTCATATAATTTTTGTGACTAAATGCACTTTTTGTGATAAAACTATTAAAATATTCAGGTATAGGCATTTTCAGTTTTTTTTCTGTTTCAAATATCAAAATAGGCAGTTAGTATAACCATTTTAGCAGGATTTTAAGCATTCACAGATTTCAGCTTTTCGTAGGGGGTCTGGTACCCATCCCCCACGAATACAGGGGTCTACTGTATTTCTGTTGCTGCTCAGCAAAAAAGGGAAGCTGGATAGTCTGTTAGTCATGAAGACACAGGGATTGTACTTCTTCAGGAACTGCTCCTGTGTTGTTGACACCAAAGGTTGAGTCAGGGAGAAACTCTCTCATTACCTTGGAAGCAGAGCTAGCAGGTCGAGTGACAGCCAAAGTCTTCCATAATTGATTTTCAATTCAGGGTAAACAATGTTTGTTGAACACTTGCATATTTGAAAAAAAATATAAAGAACAGAAAAACCCGTCGAGTTTGTCCCAAAAGTTGTTTTGATTCATCACACAGTAGCCCATGGGTCAGGCGCAATGGAGAAGAAGACCTACAAATTTCTTTTGTACCAAGGGGTTCAACAGAAAAATTATACAGTCTCTCCCAAGACATACCTCTGTCTAATGATTCTCACAAGGGCATGCAGAACACAAGACAGGAGCCCTAAATCAGAGTCAAATGTTGCCCAGAGACCTTGGGTCTCTGTGATGGCAAGACAGAGAGAAGTTTCTCATCAGCAGTTAAATCCTGCAAGGATAAACAATACTAAGACGAACAATCTCTTTATGAGGAAAGAAGCACTCTACCCATCACTTGAATCCGGAGGCTAAGTTGCCTATCAATACATTTCACCTGGAATGTGTTTGGTTGACCTACACTAACCTAACCTAACCCTGTTACACACCATTTCATTCGGGCATACTGACAGGAATTATACTCATCAATCTTCGTTTATATTAAATTGAATTTGTTTATTACAAGATGCCAAATTTTTGGTTATAAAAAGTATCAATTTTATGTTTATTACAAAATTGTATAATGAGATTTTGTAGCATTGTTTTTTCGACAATTACAGATTGGAGTACTTGAGTTGATAAGATAGGCCTATAATAAGGGGTAACATTTTTCTAAAGCAAAGTTTTGAGAAGCCAAGTTTTTTGTTAATTGAAAATGTGAGCTTTATGTCTATTACAAAGTTGTATAATTTCTTGCGGATATTGATACTTGATAAAGATGTGAGTAGCTTACCCGAGGTGAGTAAAATTGAAGTTTTGCCCCACATATGAAATATCAATCATAAAATGAATTGTAATTGAATTGGAATTGAAACCCTCATGATTTGAATTGAATTGGAATTGAACATTTATTTTTGAAAATGATTTGGATTGAATTGGATTTGATAAATTCACAATTTTTTTTTAATTGGAATTGATTTGAATTGATAAAAATGAATTGACCCCAACCCTGGAAGATTTTTGTTCTTTACATCAACAATTACAACAGAGTTTGTAACACCTTTATGACAATCTTCTGGATACCCTGGGTTTGTTCTCAAATATTGAGGATCATAGCTGCTCCCTTCCAAATGTAGACTAGCTTTCACTTAGGCACATCATTTTCCTTCTACACTCACCAATTTTGTACGTGACTAATACTTTACTACTCTTATTAATCTTCTAATGCTTGCAATGCCCCTCTTCCAGACACTCTCACCTTTTGTTGCCATCAAGACTTCAGCAGTACCAGCTCAATCTTAACCATGCTTGGTCAGATCAGCCAAAATTTGCTACCAGCCATAATGCTTCTGCAGCCTCAAGACATAACTGCTCTCAATCATTATTCTGTTTCTAGCAGTTCTCCTGGACTCCCTCCTGCCTACAGCTACTCCTGTGGCTACAAGAGGTATGCTAAAAGGGTGGGTTTTACCTTGTCTTTCTGAAGTGTTTAGCAATGCACTGCAGTTTTGTTATACAAGATGCCAATCTGGTCTTACAAGATTATATCTAAAAAAAACTATACTAATGATTCATGGCTATAGTCTTCTTATCCTCCTATTGTTGATGTGCTTATACCAAATGATCACACATCCCAGCTCCAGCCAGATTTGAATTATTTTTAGCACTTCCTTGATACTAAACAGAGGACTTCCTCAGCTAAAGGGTGACACTGTTGACAAAACTTCTTTAAGTAAACTTTCTTTTAAAATACCAGGCTTCATCAAATGATTCTGTCTTAAGCAGGGGCGCTCTCCTCTTCCAGGGATTACAAGCCCACTTCTTGAGGCATGAAACCAGCAATCCAAGTTGTCTTTTAAGAGTTCAGATGTTATCACTTGTGCTAAATAACTGACCATTGTTCCCTTTCATCTCCTTTGTGTTTTCTTATATAGCTTTGCCTTATGTCTAGTGGTTTTAACTTTTTTTTAATGGAAAAGATACATATGATCAGTGCCAGTGTGGAGGGTCACAGGTGGCCTTACAGTTGCTTCATGGATCCTACACTGGTAGATCCACAAGTATTCGGTGCTTTTCTTTGGTGCAGGGAATAAAATCATTCCCTTCCCTATGATGAATGTACTTCTTGGTCCTCACCTCCATGGGAGAAGTATTGTTAGGAGGAGATAGAAAACCAGATAAATTTCACTGGGTTCCTTGGGGAGGGAACAATCCTTCGTCGACTGTGCCAAACCCTTCCGATTCCTTTTCGTCACCAATCGCTATGCCTCTTCTACCTACTACTGGATCTTCCCCTCCTAGGAGGGATACCTTCCCTACAACCTACAAACCCAGTCATCCTTATCATACCTGGAGCTGAGGCCCCATTTTTCCTCCAGGAAAAGGTTAGGAGCCACAGGATCTGAGTGTCACTTTTCCGAGGACAGCTGCCTAGAAAGACCACACAAGGTCAAGTTCCTTTAATTCATCACAATTTTGGGGAAAAAATACACAGAATGGAAATGGTAGCACTGAAAACCCACTAATGTTGGTTAATTAACACAAGAATGTCCCAGCAAAACTGCTCACAATTCCATTTCTGAGGCTGACCAGCTGACAGTGAGGTTTGAAGGAGGCAGGGGCTTCCACTGCAACTGCCTCCATTGTCAAAGAAGGTAGAGAGCTGAGAAAAGCATTCTTGGATCCTGTAAAATTTCTAGAACTTCTGATTCAGAAAAGGTAAGGTGCTCCAAGTTCATGGGCTTGTCAAAGCCAAGGCCAGATGTGTGACCAGCCACAGGCATCATGATACCAAAATAGAATTAGTCCATGCATGGAGTTGGTCAGTGAGTTTTTTGTGTCAACTCCTTTATACTGCCTGAGCGCAAATAATGTCTGCATTTCTTCTTGCCAGCATTTCCAGCACTTTCCTGCTTATTCCCGACATTGTTCCCAAATCTATATAGTACTCATTTATGGTGAGCTTGACCAGTTTATATCTCCCCCATAATCATATTTCATAATAATCCCTCCTTGAAAAAGTTTACCATTGTATTCTGAGAACTCATTTTTAAATTTGGAGCATTTATCTTTTCATTACTTCTGTAAGCTCTTATTAACTCACCCAATCTTCTCCAGGTTAGCGCCTGGCTGTTGGTTGACTGGTCATTAATTAATTTTGAGGTTCACAACAAACAGGTTAGGAATTGCCAGGAATAAAGAGAATGTATAGCATTTTCAGTGTTGTCTTATATGCACAAGAGAAAATGTGCTCGGAGATTTCAGCGTATGTGCGATAGAAGTGCCTTACCATGAGTACGGAGTCCTACATGAATTAAAAGTAGTATTAGAGGGGCCACACTTCCTCACATGGTAGTATCTTAGCAAGTAGTTGTTACCATAACTACCTACTGGCTCTAGATTACTTATTAATATGTTATGCTTAGCATGCAGCACTTATAATGACATAGAGGTAACAGGACAAGCTGCAGCTTCAGCCTAGGTGATTATTCACCAAAGAATGCAAAATGATATTGTTATGATACAATAAAGTTTCATACATACTTACCTGGCAGATATATACATAGCTAAGACTCCGTCGTCCCCGACAGAAATTCAAATTTCGCGGCACACGCTGCAGGTAGGTCAGGTGATCTACCGTCCTGCCCTGGGTGGCAGGATTAGGAACCATTCCCGTTTTCTATCATATTTTCTCTCTTCCACCTGTCTCCTGCGGGGAGGCTGGGTGGACCATTAATCGTATATATCTGCCAGGTAAGTATGTATGAAACTTTATTGTATCATAACAATATCATTTTCATACAATCAACTTACCTGTCAGATATATACATAGCTGATTGACACCCTTTGGTGGAGGGTAAGAAACAGCTAACATGGAATAGACAGGTAAACAACATATGTTGTAGGTATAAATAAACCTTGGTTCCTATCTGATAGGTGGTAGACTTCATATGGCTGTTGCCAAGGAGTCTGCATCACCTCAAGAAACTTTAGCGAGATATGTGATCTGTGGCCAAGAGTTCTTGTGGGTCTGCCGATGGGGTCTTATCCACTTACTCGGCAGAGCCTAAAAGGTACTTGTCAATGGGTGCTAATCCACTTATAAGACAATACACCTATGCCTATTGGCATAACTAAGGAGCGCAACACCGATCCCGATCACCTGATCCTAACACGAGGGTTCGCGCTCAAATTGAAAAGAGTTATTCCCACACTCCTTTCAAAAACCCCAATAATTTCACTAAGTTAAATAACTTTAACTCAAAGTTAAGGATCAGTGTCGGCTCCTTATCCCAGTAACGTATCCGCAGAAACGTATAAACCAAAAGAGAAGGATCTCTCGTAGGTTAACTTGACATCCTTTGTGTAATGAGAAGTCAACACAGAGTTGCCTCTACCGTACAACACAGCTAATATGTCTTCTATGACATATTGTTATGTAAAGAACAAGAATTTGCAAAAGCGCGCACTTCCTGCGCTTTTAATTCTCAGCTGTTTGAAGGAATCAAGTCACTATGAAGTGCTTAGGAGATCTCCATGTTTCAAAGAAGACCAGGGCTTTCTTGAAATGGATCTCTCCCGTCTGAAGCCTGAAGCCTGGCAGGAACCTCGCGCCTGGCTGGTGCTTCGCTCTTGGTTGGAGCCTAGCGCTTGTCTGGTACCTCTCGCTTGACTGGCGCCTCTCAGCTGGTTGACGCCTCGCGCCTTAGCTGGAGATTCGCACCGTCTGCACCTCGCGCCTCGGCTGGCACCTCGCTCGCGCCTCGCTGGCACCTCGCGCCTGGCTTGAGCTTCGCACCTAGCTGGCGCCTCACGCCTGGTTGGCTCCTCGCGCTTGGCTGGCGCCTCGCACCTGTTGGCGTTTCGAGTTTGCCTGATGTCTGGCTGACTCCTCGCTCCTGGTTCCAGGTTGGCTCTTTTTTAGCATCTGGAGCCTGGCTGGATTCCTCCCACTTGCTTGAGCTTCTAGCTTGGTAGAGTCTCGAGGTTGCCTGGCGATGTACACATCGGACATTCTTATCTGTCCGATTTGTTCGCCTCTAGCGCATATGCGCCAGGTTGGAGGCCCGCTCTGTCTCTTCATCAGACAATGACATTACGGCACTTGGCGTCTGGCTTGCGTTACATTGTCTGAAAGTCCTGAAGAATCACAATGGTTCATCAGGACAGGAGAAGAACGGAAGAAATTCTTCCACTCTGAGCTTTAGGCCTCTCCGGCAATGGGAGGTGATTGTATCCAGCTACATCTAGTAGACGATAGGAATCTAACAGTGCGAGAGATATGAGTCTTTATCCGATGAGGATCCTTCGTGATTATTTCCTTTGCTAACGAGATCTCTTCTGAAATGATGAGGTTTCTCGTTGCCGAATCTTCCCTATCCTTGCTCTAAGGGAAGGAGCCTGGAAGCCGAAGGTAACTCCGAGCTGAAATTGGGAGGACCCCTGATTTCTAGCTCTACTGTATCTCTCTCAATGTCTTCTGGGATTTATTTCGAGTCCTCCTCGTATTCAAAACTCTGTAGGAAAAATGTTTTAACCATTTCTTCTTTCGTAGAAGAAAACATAAGTATCCTGTCTGGACAACGAAACTTCTCTCCGAAATCGTTGAGTCAGGAATAGAGGGTTAAATTTATTTTAACAGACATATGGTGATAAAAAATCGTTGCCAAGTCTCCACTGAATAAGATGCGAGATTCCAATGCTCAAAAACTTCAATATTTTCTTGGCAGTTTAGGGCCAAGAGAAAACCAAGAATTCTCTCCTAAAATTTTCCAAGAAATTTTTATGAGGAGCAGTTCCATCTTGTCAGAACACGGAATCTGAGGCCCAAAATAGGATCCCATTCTAAGTATAAGATCTCCTACCTTTATCATATAGAGGTATTGTATAAGATCCCGAAGATCTTAATTCTCTGCTATCTCTAATACTCTTTGTCGAGACAGAGTATATCTTTTTACTGTATTCATTGAAAGCAGAAAATACAAAGGTGATACTTCCCCCTGAAAGGGAAGAAAACCACTATGTGGTTCACAGAGGTATCTGAAGAGGACAGTTTCCCCCTTCCATTTAGCACGATCTTCAGCCACTCTATGTCTTTAGCCTGTTTGAAGGAATTATCAAGCTTCTCTTGAAAATCCTCTCATTCATGTTTACTTCTGGTCAGTCTGCACGCAGACAGACTCAGATTGGATAGGTTTTTCAGGTCCATTATTTATAATAGATTCCGATAAAATCTCTAATCTCTTAGAAAAACCCTTCCGACCCATGCTGAGAGAATAACGTGGCCTCTGTGAATCCAACCTCTCTATGGCCAAAATGAGGCATTCATCTTCTTCCTTTGACGCCCATTTATCTTAATATCTGTTAAGAATATATATAACTAGGGGAAAAAAGACTAAAGTTTATTCCCCATTAACAGTAAAGATGGCGTACTGTTACCTTTTGTTCGAGAATAAGGCAGCAGTTTGTAGGAAGAAAGTCCTTATTACACCTCGCGAAGAGATCTATAAAGAAGGTTCTCTCAGACTTCACAACTCTTCCAATAAATGTTATACTGATGTTTAACAGTTATCGTTGATCGAGAAGGTTGTCTCGGAAGTGCAAACTGATACCACGAACCTCTTGATATCGTTTCGTTCCGTGTTCTTGTTCTCAATAGCTTCTATTTATAAACGGGAACAGTGGAGTAAAAAGAGAAATTCTCGATGTTCTTAGAGATAAGATAGAGACTGATGGACTTATAGGTTAAAAATTCGCTAAATCGAGAAAAGATCCTGTTAGGTGAATCTTACGCTTCTGGCTTGCGCCGGGATGGAGCTATTAAAACGTATTATAGTCCATTCAGGGACATCCTTCTGACACGAAAAGGATGTTTCCCATCGAACTCATCCATCTTCTCCTGAGCAAAATTCGATTCTAAAAAGATTATGCTGTCTTCATGCATTTCTAAAAAGCATGAGATAATTATCTCATATCGTGCTCTGCCGTATAAGAATCCTTTATAAAGCTGCACATTTCAGGTAAACATCATTAATCTCGGAAAGCTATGTAAGGATGTTAAGAAACTGTAGTCTACTTCGGTGTGTGCATATGACTTGACCATACCGTAGTCTAAAGGATGATTTTCTTTACATTCTTTCTTTCCTCCGAGGCCGAGGGAGAATGGAAAAATTTCTATCTTTGTAATACAATTTAGTGTTAGACGAAGGAGATCCTAACAAGAAGCAAGGATCGAAGAGAATCATTCCAGTTTCCTATTACATGGACATAAAGCTGTAATGAAACGGGTTGCTAAGGTCTTGTAATCTGAAAGACCTGCACCCTCCTTGACTTCCTAGTCTATTATGTCTTCCATCTCTTGTTCCAAATGTTGGTAGAAGAGAGGGAGTCACCTAAGGAGAGAGCCTCTCTTCACAAAGAGAGGGACTATTTCTCCGAAACAAACCCTCATGACAGAGATGAAGTCGCTTAGGCGAACATTAATTCCCTGTCATGAGAAGATTGTTCTAGTTAGAAAACTCCCACAGTCACAGTCCCTCCTGACATGGGCTACGGTCGCCTGTGCGACATCTTGTGTCCCTGTCAGGAAAACCAACTGATCTTGTGACAAATCTCAAAATAGGAGAGTCTTTGTGAAATCTATCTCCAAACACAAAGAAGCTTGAGATCCTGGCGCCTGGCGTCTGGCTGACGCTTGGTTGGAGCCTTGGCTCCTCGCATCTGGAAGACGCCTCGCGCCTGTATGACGCCTCTCGTCCGCCGAGCGTCCTGGCTGACGCTTCGCGCTTGGCTGACTGCTCACATCTGGAAGACACCTCGCGCCTGGAAGACGTCTCGCACTCAACTGGCGTCCTGGCTGGCGCCAAAAACTTGGCCGGCGCCTCGTGCTTCGATGACGCTTCACGTCCGAAATAAGTCCTGGCTAGAGTCTCGCATCTGGCTGATTCCACGCCTCTGTATGACGCCTCGCGCCTGGAAGACGCCTCACGTTTAGCTGGCATCTTCTGTGCGACATCTTGTCTGGTATATGCCTCTCTCGCTCTCGAACTAGACCGAAAATCTTCCTCTACTTGTTTTAGAAGACGAAGCTTCATGTCTGAAAGACGCCTCGTTTTTTGGCAGGAGAGAGAGGACGAGACTTCTTGATCGGAAGAGAAACGTCCTTCTTACGAGGAGGATGTCTAGCCATAACTCCTACCAAGGAGGCTAGCTTCTCTTGAACAGCCAGTAGGATACTCTTAGAAGCTTCTCCCGCGCCCTCTTCAATGGGAGGGGAGGGAGACCTCGTAGAAGTACGATCCGCTACGTCCATATAGGGGGACGTCGACACAACTTCACCTTCTTGATCGAGGAGGGAGCTTCATCAGTGAAGCGCTCTGGCTCGAGTTCAAAGAAGGTTCTTCCAAAGCCTTTTCAGGGGCTTGGAAAGATCCGAGTCTTTCCACCCTCATATAATGAAGGAGAAGCAGAAGAAGAGAAACACTCTCGCAGGACGCTTTTTCTGAAGCGGTCCTGAGAAGTCTGTTGCGAGAAAGATAATATCTTGCATCTTCAAGAAAATTCTTCGTATATGAAACTTCTTTCTCCTTATCCACCAAGACTCTTGATAGGTGCCTCGTCCGAGTTCTCAGAGACTTCTAGCGGACGGGATTCCAGAAGGAAGAGGTCCTCTTTCCGAGAAGGACCCTCCTTAGTACTCCAACCAACGAAGATATCTGCTGTAGTAACTTTCCCAGGATCTTCGCAGTTACTTCTTACTTCTCAGTATCCGATCTAGGGGAAGAGGATATACTCCGTAATACTTTCCGGGATATAATCCAGTTACTTAGAGATTTCTAAGAACTTTAGAAGGTCTCGAAAATTCGTCAGAATTTCCCCCTTTCCGATGAGGAATCGGATAACGAAATCACTATTATAGGATACTTTTCCAACGGTTATCCTTGGCAGTCTGGGACACTACTACAGATCCTGCCGAGGGGACGCCCGACCGGAGGTGATTCTCTGAAACCTCCTTACGGCTTTCGACATTCCTTCTCCTCTGGGTTTGTGAGCTTGGAAGAGGTCTAGGCCTGAGAGCGAGACAGAGCCGATCGGGCGCACCCTCATTATTATAGGACGCCTTTCCAATGGCAAACTTGGCAGTCTGGGACGTGCTACAGAACCTGCCGAGGGGACGCCTGACCGGTGGGGTTCTCTATAACCTCCATAAGGCTTTCGACTTTCCTTCTCCTCTGGGCATGGGAGCTTGGAAGAGGTCTAGGCCTGGGAGCGAGACAGAGCCGATCAGACGCACCCTCCACTGCAAAGGGGAACACTAAAATCACTTCTTACCTTTCAATAGCTCGTATTTTTAGCTACATTCCTTTGTCTTCAAATTGTAATATGAATTTGAAGATTCTGTGAAGTAAGAAGGAGATGAGGATACAACACTACTAGTATTGTTAATGCTCTAACTGCTCGTTAGTACGAGAGCTATAAAAACTTCTAAAGGAAGCGAAACTAATTCTATTTATTCTGACTTCCTCAAGAAGGAAGTTAGCTTAAACTTCCTCAATTAATTTTAACATTTACTACACGTTATTAATGAATAAATATTAAAATTTTCCTTTTGCAAACTATGTGAGTGTCTACTGAAAAGTTCGGTAGTTACACGTAAACAATTCTTCGAAATTTTCGAAGCCAAAGTTATTAAAACAAATTAATATGCGTATGCCGAACCAAAGACCCAGTACTTCCCTGCAAAAGATAGCCCAGAAGATCGATGGCGATGAAATCCAAAAACCAAGTCAGGAGGAACTGCAAACGTTGTTTACATTCCAAGCGACAGAGAAAATATGATAGAAAATGGGAATGGTTCCTAATCCTGCCACCCAGGGCAGGACGGTAAATCACCTGACCTACCTGCAGCGTGTGCCGCGAAATTTGAATTTCTGTCTGGGACGACGGAGTCTTAGCTATGTATATATCTGACAGGTAAGTTGATTGTATGAAAACATTTTTCTATTGAAATTACTTAACAATGCAATTTTATTATTTTTTTTTTTGGGGGGGGAGGGGAGGATGAGATACACACTGAAGAAGGAGGCCTGCAAATTGTAAGGAGAACTGTTTACTTTTCTTCCCTTTCAGATCCCACTTGTAAGTACTCTAATACAACCATAATACAAGCTACAGTGAAATACAGAATTAATGTAGTTAATATTTAAATTTCAAACGATAAATTTAAATAGATAAGGTTCTATTTCAATTTAAAAGTATAATTTTAAATAGATAAGGTTCTAAGTTGCTTTGATATAAAAAAATGAGAAGGGCAATATAAATAAATTTTTTTCATTATTTCTAACAAATGGAACTATACACCAAGTTAAATTTAAGGCAGAAAAACTTAGTTCTCACTTTTAAAACAAAAGCTATAAACATAACTTAAAAATTCACACAACTGCATAATGCTATCTATATCTAACGTTGACACTTACTGAAGTTGCTGTTTTCTTTCTAGGAGGTTCCTTTCCACTTGACTTTCTCTTCTGGGATTCCTTGTCTGCCTCTTTTAAATCTCTATCTCTTGAATCTTTAATGGCATCTTTAACAGAATTTTTGTTTGAGTCTTTCACTGGATCTTTTGATGTCTCTTTATTTGATTCTTTTGTCGTCTCTTTACTGGAATCTTTTGTTTCTTTGCTAGAATCTTTTACTATTTCTTTGCTAGAATCTTTTGCTATTTCTTTATTAGAATCTTTTGTTATTTCTTTATTAGAGTCTTTTACTGTCTCTTTACTAGAATCCTTTGTTGTATCTTTACTTGAATCTTTTGTTGTATCTTTACTTGACTCTTTTGTCATTTCTTTCTTTACAACTTTAACTGCATCTTTACTTGAATCTTTAGTGGATACTTTACTGGATTCCTTGCTTGAAGTTTTATTTGAGGTCTTATGTGATTCTTTACTTGCATTATTTGATTCTGTCTTCTTTTTCTTTTCTTCTTTTTTCTTTAAATCTTCTTTCCTTCTCCTTTCAAACTCCTCTATCAAATCTGGACAGTCTAAATTGTCCTCTGGCTCCCATGTGTTGTCCTCACTGCAGACAGAAAACAATTATTTTAAATCAGTAATGTAGTTACTTGAAAGGAAGCCATGGAATCATATTTTCCAAAAATTCAATAATTTCATTACCTCCAAAAAACTTTTATAAAGTGCTTCCCTATTCCACAAGATATAAAAATAAAATCTCACTAAATCCATAGAGTAATTTCATTTGTCTACCGCAACTAACAAAGGTGGATTTGCAGGGGTAGCAAACCTACCTCTCCTATCAAAAACAATCATATACTCCCAAGCAGTAGCCTGAAATTGTATCAATATAGTACTAATGCTACTTCAGTACAGTGTAGTAAGTGTACAGTACTACATTTATGTTTTAGTTATGTTGCCTTAAACTATCATTAGCAAGCAAGTTCTTAAGAGTTACATAAATTTTAATGCTCCTAAGCATTCACCTAAGTCCATTCACTTGCCCTTAAGTTTATGAAAACCCACAAAAATGGAGCTGTAAAATTACAAAAACTACTTAGTGGCTTACAGCACTGGGCTAATATGCAGATGACCATACTGTAAGTAAATTGTGACATAAAAAGAAGACACTCAAGATGTATAGTGGCTTACAGCACTCAGCTAATATGCAGATGATCATACTGTAAATAAATTGTGACATAAAAAGAAGACACTCAAGATGTACAGTGCAATAATGTAATTGATCAAAACACTATGTTAGGAAGCAAAGCAATTGTTGGGTTGCTGGAAACCAATCATACAGGCTTACATTATGACAATTCCAGTTGTATTAACTACACAAAATTCAAATAACTTTTAAATTTCTAATGGTGTACATTTTGAGTAAGCAGTCAACTTTTACATAAGCCCTTCACTAACTTCCAACTACAAACAAATAACAGTCACTTTTCTACTGGAGCGAGATAAGCCTACCTATAACCCCTGTACACCATGAAATGGCAGTACATAAATTATATTCCACTCTTCCCTGTCAAATAGTACACCAAGTAAGATATTCCACTCTTCACTGTCAAAATACACCAGTCAAAATACAGAATAACTTAAAAATAATTTCATTAGTAGGAAGCCTAGAAAAAGTGATGAGTAAAGGGTAAGATTAAGCACAGACCGCCTGAGTTTCAGAATACTGATGTGGTGTCTATCATTCTGGTCCCACACACCTGCAAAATACATTTTTCTAGGTTTGAACTCTACGTCTTGCAGACATGTCAAAAAAAAAAAAACAAGCAACTCAAGAGAGGGAGTGCCCAACAGCACCCATAAAATGAGAGGCCCCTGTTGCCCAACTACCAAACTAGCTCTCTCCTCACTTCCTACGACAGATGAAGATAAATGTTGGGTATCTTCTCAGAGAACCATTGTACCTTCATCCTCCATTAAGGGGCATGGAGGTGGAGCTGCTCCTAAGGGCCCAATTCTACAACAACAGGTGACACAAAATGACATACCACTGCTGAGTGAATTGTTCCTGTTTCAGATATTTTGCCCTCTGCTTGAATGTGAGATCTGACTTCTCGAAGTTCAAAACTACAGTGGACCATCCACATTTGTGGGGGATGGGTACCACACACCTTCTCACAAGTAGCTAAAATCCACAAATACAGTACTACCTCAGACTTCGAACTTAATCTATTACAGAAGGCTGTTCGAAATACAATTTGCTCGAAATATGAAACAAATATCCCAATAAGAAATAAAGGTAATCAGGATAATTCATTCCAGCCAACCCAAAAAGACCCCCTTTTCACATTTTTTTCTATTATTAATGCATTTAAAAGTTAAATTATTAGTGCCGAGTGATAAAACAATACATTATATGAAGTCATATTTTTTAAAATTTTGTTTCTGTGTATGGTTTACGAACTGGTGAAAATGGAACGTGGCCGGCTGGGGGATGGAAGGAGGAGAGACTGGAACCTTTTGAGGGAACTAAAATGATCGCTGTAGGCACAGGTTGATAACAAAATCAATTTTATTAACATTTTATAGGGATAATCAAAGGCATTGATAGTGTGTGTCCGATTGTGTTAGAGAGAGAGAGAGAGAGAGAGAGAGAGAGAGAGAGAGAGAGAGAGAGAGAGAGAGAGAGAGAGAGAGAGAGAGAGAGAGTAATCAGCATGTATGATTGTTGACATGAGATTAATTATGCCACAATACATCAACTTACCATTGGCAAATGGCAGAATTTAAAATAAACATAAGGATTTTACAAACAAATAAGTATTAAGTAAAGATTGCAAGAAAAGGAAAGCGATCAAATAGGCAAATTTTCTGCGAATTATGGGTATATACGATCCATAGAAAAATCTGCAAAAAGGTGAGTCCACAAATCATGAGTCGGCGAATAGCGGTGGTCGACTATATACCCAAGTCATGACAAAAACTCGATAAGCCAATCTGTCTTCTCGATGGTGGCAATGAGCTTGCCAGGACCAGCAAATTGACCAAGCTCAAGTAGAGAGAACAAATAAACACTTGAGTGAATCTTTGGGGGAGCGGTTACTAGTCTGCAACAAGGGTAAAGAGGAGATACTCGCAGGAGAACTGATGGGTAGGTATTTAATATACACATCCCTCAAATCCCCAGATGGAATTGAGAACAGAATGGACTACTTCATCTTGGACCAGTTCTGGCAAATGAACTAGTTCATGGGAAGAGGGCGTAGAACACTCCACAGCTCCTTCCAGGAGCATCTCATTCACCTCTTCCCATGTGGCGGAATCAAAGCTAAATAAAAAAACAAGCAAACTCCCCACAGTTACGTTAATCATACAAGCTAACAAAATTTCCCACACTCACACTTTCTCCTTTACGTTACTTTTAACCTGCAGGACAATTGGTTCAACGAAATACCGAACACACAAAACACAAACACATACCTCTGGCTCCAGATACTCAGGGCTAGGCTGTGCTGTCTGCTGGAAATAGGCTATAGGCTAGCCGACACACAACCACCACCGACAACCAAACACAAACCAACCAACAGAGACCCACAACCCCACAACAACTCAACAACCTGACAAATCACCGCAGACAAACACCCAACAGCCTGAAAGAACACAACCACCACACAACTTACCCAAGCACATCAACCCACCAACACCAACACTGCCCCAACCACCAGTCACAGACACCGAAACACACTACCAACCTCTTCAACCTCACCACAACCAGACAGACACATGCACAACTTTACAACCCCACACATCAACGGACAAAACTGCTGCCAAAATCAACTTTATGCCTTCCACGAATGCCTTATTTCTTACGACTCTCGTAACACACTCCCGCCACTGATTTACACAACAGAGCGCCACAACAATACACGCATTTATTCTTCCACCAATCTCTCTCTCTCTCTCTCTCGTCCTCTCTCTCTCCTCCTCCATCTCTCTCTCTCCTCTCGTCTCTCTCTCTCTCTTCTTCTCTCTCCTCTCTCCTCCTCTCTACATGCAACCCTTGGAGATGTTATCAAATATAAACTACTATCATTACTCCTCCATACCCACAGGAAAAGGTCCCCCCGTTAGCCAGGAATGAACATTCGGAATTGGACTGGAGAGAGGGTGGGGGATGAAGAATACTCTAAGGGTAACCAAACTGTATCTAATGAGCATCCGCTACCCATGATTCTGCTCTATGTTGCTAACAAACTTGCCCCATGACCTGACAGGCATCCACCAATTGGGAGGAAATGTTGCACCCCCAGCATTTTCCGTCTTCTAACAGGGTAGGAGGAGGTTGGGTACCTCTACGAGGGGTTGAGGAAGTCTGGGACTTTCTCTGACTGAAGCGAAAGGGCCAGTCTGATCTGGGGGTTGAGCTGCAGTGCCACACAAAAACCTGAAGGTCTTAGCCACTGCCTGGCAACTGAGCTAAAGTCTATCCACCATGGCTTCCACTCCCAAAATTGTTCCATTCCCAAGCTTCAGAGTGAACTCAGAAACAAACCTAGAAGTTTGAAACAGCACAGCGTCTGGCCCCCCTCAGGTTTGCTGTCTATTGGAGGAGATAGATAATATCACTACAGTAATACCCCGAACTTGTGCGATTAATAGAACCATTTTTTTTTTATGATTTCATGATTTGAACCTAGTATGCAAGTTGTCACTTCCCTTCTGCGGTCCTTTGCACTACAAAGATCCACTCCAGAATGGTTCCAATCACTTGGTCCCTGAACAAGGTGCTTAGACTTTGATCAGCCCCTCAATTCAGTGGACCCAATAAAATGACAACTTACAAGCTACAAAATGTGATCTTCTTGATTGCATTAGCTTCAGGAGCTCATATTAGCAAACTGGGCTCTCTTAGACAGGGACAACACATCACGCAAACGGCTGACCATCAATTATTATTGTCCTCTGGCCTGTCATTCCTGGCCAAGGATGGGATTCCTTTAAGGATGAAATCTAGTCTAAGTAAACTAGAATTAGCAGGCAAAACACTATGCCCAGTTCAAGCACTTAAGGTTTACCTAGAGGTCTTGGCAAACATCTCAAAAGGTCCGTTTTTTCCTACACTCTAAGCAACACTTGCCACGAACTCGAACACATTTGACTACTCTGGAGAAGTCTTGACCCATAGACGCTACAGCGGCAAACCACAGGTCTTCCTAACAGGCGGCTAAGCTGACTATCACTGGGGAAAGTTTGACAATAATGCAGCTTTACCCTGCATGCTTAGGTGAGTCTTGGTGACAAGGACATAGAGGAAGGGAAGCCGATCATTAGTACTGAATTCCACAGTATATTTCAGCATGCTGCACTGCTGGAACATGCTATGAAGGGCTGCAACCTCATCTTTGCTGTCTGCTTGCACGACAGGCCTTCCTAACAGGCGGCTAAGCTGACTATCACGGGAAAGTTTGACATAATGCAGCCTTACCCTGCATGCTTAGGTAAGTCTTGGTGACAAGGATATCGAGGAAGGGAAGCCAATCTTTAGTACTGAATTCCACACTATATTTCAGCATGCTGCACTGCTGGAACGTGCTATGAAGGGCTGCAACCTCATCTTCGCTGTCTGCTTGTGCGAAGATGTCGTCAATATACCTTGTGTATTTCCGGGAGTGCCAGATCCACTTGAAGATCCTCTCCTCCATGATGCCCATGTAGAAGTTTGCAAACAGGACTCCTAATGGGGAGCCCATAGGAACGCCGTCCTTCCGTCTGTATATGTGCCCTCTGTGGGTGGAGAAAGGGGCCCTCTTTGTGCAGATATAAAGGAAGGCACTTAAGGAAGTCTCAGGAATATTCAGGGTGCGCGTTGACGTATCCTGGTAAACCATGTAATCAAAACAGAACTTGACAAATGGTACTCCGACAATGCCACACCACCATCACTGCAAGAAACCATCAAACTCTATAACAAGGACTTCATGCACCCTAAATATCGAGAGGAGGAGGGAGCTATGAAGAAAATAATTTCGGAGAACGTCACCCCAACAAAGGAGGGCATGAAGATAAGCCTTGTAATTTATTACAAGAATAGAGAATGTGTGACCTTATTATGAGGAATAACCCTTCCCCACCTGCACAAGACCCCTTGAAGAAAAGCAACCTAGTCTACCAATACCAATGCCCCTTCAATGGATGGCTCAGAACTTACATTGGAATGACTATGATGCAACTTGCAAAGAGAATCTCGTGTCATGCTCAGGAGGGTGCCACTAAGTGCCACGTCCTCACCAGCCACAACCAGACTCCTTCATGGGATAGTATTGTCAACAATACTATGATCCTCGGAAGCGCCCTGATCCGAGACGCCTGTGCTTGCTGGAAGCGCTATTCATTTTGGAATAAAAGTCCTCCCTGAACACAACACAAAAAGCCTCCCTCCTTCCCATGAGCTTAAGGCAGAACCTGACCCAAGGACCAATGGTATTAACAAATACCAGCAATAATACCATCAATATTCCCGAAGATAATCCCCCCCTCCGATAAAGGAAATACTGACGACATCACCAGGAATGACATCAAAGAGCAAAAAGCTAATGAAAATGCAGCTCCCATGATGTCAACTGAGTGCTGAGACAATCATCAAGGCTACGCTAGAGAAACCATCAACTCCAGCAACTGTCTTGAGACAGTGAGTAAGCAGCAAATAGCGGACAGTCTTGAGAATGCAGTCAATCAATCAACATCTCCTTGCACCCTGCTGGCACCCCTGGTATAAAACACTGCAGGACTCCTAACAGCATCAGTCCAACTCCCAACTTTCACCTGGAAGATGACCACCAGAGCCCGAGTCAAAATGCTGCGAGAAAATAAGAGGAAAAACCAAGAAATAGGAAGAAAGAGAGAGAAACAAGATTGATGTCTATGGAGAATAATCATTGTCCCTTGAATCCACTGTTTTTGACATGTCCTCCATTGGCACATTGCTTGCCAGCCTAAGCAATGCTGAAAAATCATCAGTAAGGAGACTTGAGAAAGTTCTGTATAAAAGCAATGCAGCTGAATCAGCCATTATTTTCTACAGTTGTTGTTTAAAAGGAGGTCTTCTTCCCAGATAATAAGGGGTGATCAAGAATCACACCCTCACCATATACAAAGACAATCTCCCATGACAGTATTATTAATAATACCAGAATAATAGGGACAACACCCGACCCTTGCCATCTGCGCCTTCTGGAGGTGATTCTTATCCAAGAGCAGAAGCCCTCCATGAATACTACAAAAGAGGCCTTTCTGCTCCCGTCCCTCATACAAAGAAACACACCTGGACCCAGAAAACAGCACCATGTTGCTGCCTGAAAACAACCCAATTCAAGAGAATACCACTGGAGATGACAGCACGATCCCTGCCATTAATATAATATATGAGGAGTGACATAACGCAGCCATTGGGCAATCAAAATGCAGCTGGCTGTAACATCATGCAGCTGCGGAGATCTGTACAGTTGCCATGAAACTAGCTTGAGCTAATAGCCCAGGAGCCAATGAAAAAGCGGCAACATGAAGACGCCCCCGCTGCACCACCAGTACATAAGCAGACGGACTCACCTTTCACATTTAGTCCTTCAACAGCCTCTACCTAGAAAATGTCTGGAGCCCCAGATGAAATTTTGGCCCTGTCCACAGAATAGCTGATTTTCAAATTGAATTTTAAATTTTAACTAATGCCCCAGGCATTGTAATTAAACTGACATTTGTTTCTTAATTTTTGTCATACCAACTTTCGGTGCAATGCTCACCAGTTTAAGCAACTATGAGAAAACCACAATTAGAAAAATAGAGATCCTCTATAAAATTAATGCAACTGAGGCAGCAAAATTTTTTAATAAAACATGTTTAAAGGAGGGTTTACTTCCAGCATACAATAATAATAATAATATTTTTGTAAAAGATCCTCTTTTACGCAAATACTGTTAAAAGCGAATCACAATTAACAGAGCTGATTTTATATACGTATTTTTTTCTAATTTCATTATCATCCGCTACTTTGGCTCAGTGATGTTTCTGAGTGACTGGAAAATATTAATATTGGGAATTTCTAAAAATTATAAGCGTAGGGTCGTCTTTGGTTTACAGCTGGTGTTGATGCTGGTATAGCTGGTATTCACGTGACATTTCGACCTCCTAGCAAGTCATCTTCTAGACAAGTCGGTAGAAGGACTGTAGCAAGAATCTGCATGTCAGTATTTATAGCGGCTCAGACCTAGCATTTAAGTCTCATTGGTCAAGCCAGTCTTAGGCGAAGTCGGGGATCTTGCACTGACGGTTGCAGATTCTAGTGTTGCGAGGTGCATACTACATAGTAGTGGGGGCTCATAATTATCTGGAATTGTATGGGGGTCATTCGCTGCTCTTCAGGCAGTGGTGGGGAGGAGAAACATTTCCTGAATGATGTTCAAATTAGGTTTCTCCTTTCCTATATGGAGGGCTTCCAGGAGGCATAAGGGATCTGTCTGGTCTCTGATCTTGATATTACAAATAATATTTCTTTTAATTCATTTGTTATGGGCAGTCCTGGTATGGTTAAATATCACCTTTTTTTAAAGTATATTGTATTTTTCCTAATTATACAAACCTGAGGTCCTTTACATAAGGAATTACTTTCAGTGTAGACTGGGATACAGCCGTTGAATTCTTGAAGGTGTTTAGGCAGTAACTTGCCTGGTAGGCCCGCCTGCCCACTTTGTCTTTTGGCCCAGGTTTCAGATTGAGGGGTGGCATGAGGTGGGCATTAATGTAAAAGATCTCAGGTTGATATAGCTATGAAAAATACAATTTACTTTCAAAAATTGCGATTTGTTCCTACACAATATACAAACCCTCAGTCCTTTACATAAGGAAGACTCAAAGATTGGTGGGAGGAATGTGAGTGAGCCTCTAGAACTGACTGGAGTTCTGCACACCTGGGCTATTCCTACTGGTCATAAGAGCGAGGAGTGCCCTGCCTCTGACAACTTGATCGCAGTATAGGATATGCATGATCAACAGTCAGACTTCTGGGCCTTTTCAAAATGAGTGAGGAATCATAACTCATCCTAAAAAGAGCTAGGAAAAATATTTTGAGTCGGAGGCATTCTGGAAAGGGTTTGCAACATTGCCAGTCTCCTTCCTCCCCTTGCTAGAGGTAGGAGCAGGATTGCTTCCATGATTCTGATGAGAAAAATAGAAAGGAAGCTCAATGTGCAAGCTTACTGCATCAATCACCAGACCAGCAGTGTAAGTTCAAGTCCTATCCTCAACCTGAAGGAGGAGGAGCAGAAGGAAGAGGAGCAGGAGGATGAGGAGGGGAAGGTGGAGAGGCCAGTCATTCTCACATCCTTCTTACCTCTAGAACTGCGCACCATAGGTGAGATACAACTTGTCCTCTTGAAGGAGCTGGGTAAGCAAACACAACTTGTAAGCATCCACCAATGGTCCTAGAAAAAGAGGTTCCAAGCGCCTGTGAAACTAGAAGGAAGAAAGATATAAATGTGGTAGTAATGAGACCTCAACTGCCTTCCGGTCCGAGATATTCCTCAGTGATGAAATCTAGTCAACCCATCCACTGGCACTGCTCACTTCTGAGAGAGCAAACAGTGGATGTATCCAACTGCAAAGGAGTTTCTCATGATCTCGTAAGACTCAGAGAAAGACATGTCATAGACATTTCTGCACTGGAAGTCAGCAGTGGATAAAGGTATCAACACTCAATGAAGGGTGTCGATCCTTCATGGGTACAGCAACACACCAATAGGACAAAGTAATGACTGAAGATTAACCAATACAAAGTCCACAACACAGATCATGAAGGATTCGGACTCGTCAACAGAAGCTGAATGACTGCGCATCCAGGTCTCCGAGACGTAGTCATGACATGACACGTGCCATTTGAAGGGTGATGTTGAGAATGAACCATGCAAATCATCTATCTTGTTCGGCAATGATGCCAAGAGATGAGATGATAATTCTTGTGAGGCATGTGCACATTAGATGAGAGTCAAATGCCTTCTAGAGACTGAGGTCCCTGTGATGACAAGACAGAAGTTTCTCATCAGTAGTTGCATCTCAACCAAGGAGAAACAATACTATAGTACTTAGTGAATAACTAAGGTGAATGTGGACCTATGTCTTCATAGTTGAATCAAGAGAAGTAAATTCTCACGATTTCACGATTCTGGTCATAGAAAGAGTCCTCTCGATGACACCAACTAGTGAAGACGGCTCTAATCCCTGCTGTTATACAGATGACTGAAAAAGTAATTCAGCTATTTCATTACTGCTCAGCGAGAAAGTCAGAGCCTGCAATGAAGGTGGAGAGTCTGGGAGTCTTTCAGTAATGAAAACACAGGGATTATACTGCCTGAAAAACTTCTTCTTGTGGGTTGGATCAGGAAAGAATTGTCTATTTACTTTGGAAGCAGAGCTAGTAAAGTGGGGAACAGGCGAAGTCTTCCGTTAATCATTTTCAATTCGGGGTGAACAAAGAATAACTGAACATCTTACAAATTAGAAAAAGTATATTAGAAGACAAAACTGAAATTGTCAAAAGAAAATCATTTTGAGTCATCGTAGCAGCCAATGGGGCAGGTACAATGGAACAGAAGACTAGGGTATAGACTTCTGTTATACCGTGGGGTGAACAGAATGATGATAACGAGTCTCATGAGATATATCTGTGTCTGAAAATTCTTGCAACGGCAAATGTGGAGCACGAGACATGGGCCTTATGCAAGAATTCCAAGCCAACCTGAGACCTAAGTCTGTGATTGTCGGGCAGAGATTCAAATTTGTAGTTAATCCTCAACAGAGGAAAAACAACACTGTAATGAACAGAATCTCGGAGAGAAAGCAGTACAGTGGTACCTCGAGATACAAAATTAATCCGTTCCGAGGCGGCCTTCGTATCATGAGTTTTTTGTATCTTGAACTGCATTTTACATGTAAAATGCCTAATCCATTCCAAGCCCTACAAAAACACCCCAGTAAATTATATTTCCAGGCCTAAAACACATGTTCTAGGGTTACGACATCGATACGACGGAAGAAATATGGCTCCAAAAAGGCAAAATACTGTACATACTTGAGTAATATTCAACTGCATGTAATAATGTTCAACCCCATTTTTACTGCATATATTAGGACTTTAGCATATGTCCCTTAGCAATAAGCCTAGCCTATGTTAGCGGTTGCTACTGTAGCCTAGTCTATCATTCTGACATCTAAACCTAAGAAGCTAAAAGCTTAGAATATGCCAATAAAATGCATAAATAATCAGTATGTACTCATTTAAAATAATTATTAATTAATCATTAACTATAATACACAAACAAACAAAAAAAAACCCTTCCAATCGTTTGTTTACATTCAGCTCTTACAAGTACCGAACGAACGCCAAGCAATCACTTTTCCTAGGACATAGTAAGCCATAAATTTTCATTAGTATCTCTCTTTAACTAATGAAACTACCAAACAGTATAATAACCATTCATTTCTATTCTTTATTCTATCTTTACCTAATGGAGATACCAAGTTACTGACAGCTATAATGAAACATACATGTAACGTATATTACAACAGAAGAAGAATTCTAAAAAATACGTATTTGTTGGCTTCGATGACAGCAGTCTGATTTATTTTATATTTTATGATATCTAATTCATAATTTTTTTTATTAAATGTATTGCATGTACTCATTTCAAATAATTATTAAGTAACCATTAACTATATTAAACAAACAAAAAAAGGCTTCCAAACTTCTGTTTACATCCAGCACTTACGAGTATCGAACGATCGCCAAGCAATCACTTTTCCTAGTACACAGTAAGCCATAAATTTTCATTATCTCTTCAACTACTGAAACTACCAAACAGTATAATAACCATTCATTTCTATTCTTAATTCTATCTTTACCTAATTTCTTTTTATTAAATGTATTGCATGAATAAGTTTTTCAATTTACAGCATCCTTTTACCAATAGAATGCATAAAGCACAAGGGGTAAATGCTGACCAATAGGAGAGCAGGATCTTATGGGGTGACTAGCATCAGGAACCAATAGGAGAGCGGGAGGATGGTGGCGAGTTTACTCAGTTGACGGCGCCCGAGTTTTAAAATTGTTCTCGGTGGTCCGGGTGAATCTCAGGACTTTACAGCAACAACCTTTCGTAACTTGAGCAATTTTCGTATGTAGAGCTGTAAAATTTTTCATATTTGCTTTCGTATCTCGAGTTTTTCATAAGTTGAGCCTTTCGTATGTCGAGGTACCACTGTATTCTGCTACTCGCTCAACTCCTTAGACTGAGTTACTTTTAGAATAGTGCATTCCATGATGGAATACGTTCGTCTACCATCGAGCACAAAAAAGATACACATGAGCATCTGCATTTTAACTGAAATGGGAGGGAAGTAAACCCTCTTGTTCGGTGATAATGCAAATGCTATGGTGTTAATGGGAAACAATACCACTATTTATCTCAAAATCAAAACCGGAAACTCTTGGGAGGCCCAAAAGGCTGTCCTGAGTTTCAAGTTAATTAAGAGAAGGTACTATTCGTCTTGGTCTCATACCAGAAGAATTAACTTACAGATATGTGACTATTACTCGGACGATGCAACTGATAACAGAAGCATGTCGCATGAGAAATATACTACTAGTATATTCATAGGTTCCTGTAAATCGTGGTCCAGCCTAAATCTTCTTTATTCAAGAGACAAGAATAAGGACTGGAGGCATACCTCCATTCTCTAATGAAGAGGCAAAGGTGAAGTTGTCCCAAAGGGCGACATCTACGGTGAAAACAGGATACTGAAGATGACTATAGTATTTCCAAAATGACCAGAGCTCTATGGCGGGGCTTTTTGGGTTCTCCCACGTGTGTTTAACCTCCGCATATCTGCCAGATTTATAATAACACCAGAGATAAAACCATTTTCCCCATTACAGATATCAAATATCATCTTTTCTGTTACACAGAATTCTAAGTCAATTACATAGGTTCACGATTGATGAAGTTTTTTTTTATGCAATTACAAGAAATGAAGTCAGGTTTTCCATCAGCATGGCATCTCATTTTGGTGCTGTCGTCAATATTTCAAACAGTTCCATGTGCGTCTAAATCCACGGATAAGCCGCTTAGATTCTCTCCGGAGGCACATTCAGTGTACATGACTGGAGGCAGTTCTTTCTACAAATATCTTGATTTCTTAATATTGAAGGTATAGAATAAATTGGTGAGCAAGGAAATCTGAAGTAAAGTATAACAGAGTAAGTTTGATAAGTGAGAAAATAAACGATAGATAGAAAAAAATGACGGACTACAGGCGGTCCCCGGGTTACGACGGGGGTTCCGTTCTTGAGACGCGTCGTAAGCCGAAAATCGTCGTAAGCCGGAACATCGTAAAAAACCCTAAGAAAACCTTACTTTTAATGCTTTGGGTGCATTGAAAACTATGTAAACTGCATTCTTATGGCATTTTTCATCAAAAAAAACCTTCAAATATTGATTATTTTGCATTTTTGGTGTCATATTTCATCTCCCAGATGAGCGTTGTAGGCGTCATAACCCTGGAACATGCGTCGTAACCCTGGAACATGCATTGTAACCCTGGAAATAACGTCTATTGACAAGCGTCGTAACCTCGGAACGTCGTAAACCGACACCGTCGTAACCCGGGGACTGCCTGTATTGCTTGAAAATGATATGGCCTGACTAAAGCGTGGAGTGACTTTGACACCGACTTGCAAGTCATTCCTGGTCATCTCACAGCCATGGATAGACATCAACTTCACAGCCCAGAAAAGGTAATACGTAGTATACAAAATAAATAGTAAGATTTTTCTAGAGGAAAAGGCAAATGGAGGGCCTATGCTATCCCATAAAAAAGCTCTCGCTCAGACAGCTGGAAAATTTAGGAGAGAGAGATTCAGAGTACTGCCAAATAAGAAGATTAAATTACCTGGGAATGAAAAGCCCCTATAATCAGGGTTTATTTCGAAGACACTCAAAGGTCTGTCACACATGGGTCAATTGTTGTTTTTGTAAAATTGACAACAGTACAGACCTCTAAACGCCACACCAGAGAGCTCTCGTCACGGTGGCAAGACTATAGTTCCAGTCGAACTGGTTGTTCCCAAAACAGTAGTACTGGAGAGGTGCTTTCCATCCTAAACAGACTGACGTATGTTTGGTAAGATCCTAAGATTGAACCAAAAATAGTGTCTCTTGGATTCGAACTTGGAGGAGTAGATTCCATAGAATTCCTCTATTTCCTTGTTCATTCTGGTGTAACCAGGAAGTAAAAGGAAAAAAGAGAGGAGGATTAACCGTTCTTGCCCGCTCTTCTCTGAACTTGCGATGTTCTCATTCTGTTAAACGAAGCATTCATTTTCTACCAACGCTTCCTTCGCACGAACGTGAGCAAAAGTTGACCGGAGTTAAATGCAGTAAAAGCAGGCGAGAACTTGCCATGTCTTGCTATGCATCTAATTTCTATGTGATTCAACCTCATGAAAAGGACTACACAGAGGACCTCCTCCTATCTCCTTCAGATCCCCTGTCCTGAGGAACAGCGAGATCAATCTTGGCACCTGAATAAGAGCCATTCCTGGCTTTCACAGGTGGGTCCAAGCCACAAATGCAGCTCGGTCCCTTCTCTCACCATGCGCAACTATCATGATGGAGAGAAGACTACAGGCAGTCCTCGGTTCTCGGCGGGGGCTCTGTTCCCGAGGGGGTGCCAACAAGCGAAAACCACCATTAACCAAAACACAGCAAATTATGGTGTCATAATGGCACTGTTGACTGGTTATCGGTGCCATAAACACCATTATGGCACCTCTGTTAGGTATGTTAAGGCTCCATAAGGCCATATGGTCCCGATAACCGGAACTTGGCCTGTTATAGCACCATAAATCGCTGATTTTATGGCACTAGACGAGCGCCATAAAACCGGATCACCGATTACTGGGTCCACTGATAACCAGGGAATGCCTACCTATCACTGACTGTGGTTCCATGAGTACTGCCCTTGGAACCAGAGACAGAACAAACCTAGGTTCGGACTCCTGATTCTCCTGAGACACTGTATTTTGGGGATAGTGTCTAGTTTCCAGCTCCGAAAGGAGCAGGTGAGCCGAAGAGACTGCCAATTGCTTCCTACCTAAGGAAAGGATGCAGACCCTTAGAAGTCTCGAGGCGAGATAGGAGGCAGAGAATTACCTTCTTCTTCTTAGGACGTGGAAGCCTTCGAAGAGGCAAGGAACTGCACTACTCATGAGCAGAAAGTTAGTTTATTAGAGCCAAGCACTCAACTCAGCAGAGCTGTTTGGTCGAGCCGTGTAGAGTGAGCAGATCTCCACTACATTATTATGAGTGGTAAACGTCAACAAAGAACTATCACTTCTTCCCAATTAACTGTTCTCCTTCAAGGTCAAAGCTCCAAGAAGAAGAATAAAGAGGGATTCTGTCTGCTGTCATACATGTTCAGACCCTACGAACCAAGACAAGAGGACAGTAGTTGACTATTCACCAAGGTGCTGCATGCAGTTCCAGGCTCTGCCTATTCCAAACCAGACTGAAGAGTGAATCCTACAGAGAGCAGCACTCTGCAGGATCCCTCCTATTCACCTCGCACCTCCTGGGGTAGCCATAGGAAGTAAAGGGAATAATTGAGGAAGATCAGACGCTCTCACTCGCCTTGCTAGCAGAAAAAGCAGAAGTAAGTCATGGGCAGCCATCAACCTGAGGTCACAGCAGCTACGCGAGTCTAGGAAAGCGTTATTGTCCTGGAGAAACACTTTCCCTAGGATTGGTAAGAAACTCTCACACGGCAGGAGAAACGTTCGCCATTTCCGAGACGGGTCGTGGTCTGGGTGGGGTTGAGCGTACACCTGACTGGGGAGGGCTGGTAATGTCCTCTGACGCATCCCAAGTCCTCATCGAGATCGAAACCTCTCAAGAGGACTGAATGGGGGTCCCCCTACCAGTCTCATTGCGTGCATGGTCCCGTAGGACCATCACGTCAACCCTGGGTATCAAGCAATCACTGCGAGAGCGATCACCGGCAAGGCGTGAGTCACCTGAGCAACTCACTCCTTTCTTCCACTAAGTGCCTGAGTTTTGACAGTTAGCAGACTCAGAATCAATAACTCTAGATGCATACGAATCCATAGATTTAAGTGTGCTTGGGGAAACTTGCAAACGAGCATCAGACACAAAAGTAGTTTTAGGGGCAGAACCTCTAGGACTAGCAGCAGAAGTGCGACGGTTCCTGTTCCTGAAGGAATGGACGAGCCAGCAGAAGACCCAACTGCCTCCTCAGTCGAGGAGGCAGACCCTTAGAAGTCCCATGATGAGACTTCTTAGGGGGGGAGACTACCTTCTTCTTCAGCAGGGAGCATTAGAAGTCGAAGGGGTGGAGGCTGAAGAAAAATATGATGATTCCGAAGAGGAAGATGACAACACTTGACGAGCTCTCTTCCTCTTTGACTTCTCCAAATTCTGCAAAACTTCTTCTACTGGATGAGGTACATTTACCAGCAGGAATAGAGTTAATAATCACAGGGCAGCAGCAAAGGCTTTGTCCAGTGATGAAACCCCAGGTTAGCAATGGCAAATGAATATGACTTCCAGCAGGGAAAAAGTACACACACTCAAGGACCAATGCTACGAGTCACAGGTACAATTCCAAGGTTAGGATAGTCAACACAAAGATATATCCAACCATCTACTGCTGTAATCAACTATCACCACTGTTAGCCTTTAAGAGAAAGAAAATATGATTTTGAAAAAATAAGGAGTAACTAGTAAGGATATTCCTCTCGCATCCAAGGGCACTGCCCTCCAAAATGAGAGATCCCTCAAACAACACCACACGCCCCCTCCTCTATTTTCGTCTAATAGCTAGTGAAAGGATGAAAGAGAAGAGGAAACACTAGAAGAAATAAAGGACAAACCTCAGAAGTTCCCCTTGGTAATTTTCAAAGCAAAGCGTAAATTTCGCATGAATACATGTCCTGACCTGTTCTGAAGTTAAAGGGCGAAAATGTGTAATGAGGGTGTTGACACACCTTTGCCACCAACCCTTAACACAAAGCAGAAATGTGGCTAAAAAGACTATAACAAAAATTGGGTTTGCATGTTAATTATTAAAGTCAATTAATTATTAATATCATACACAGTATATACTACGTACTCATTCAAATTAACAAATTGTAATTAAAGGCTAGTCAGCAAGAGCTCACAAACATAAGTCTTCACCAGAAGACGGCTGAAAGCAAAGTAGAGTGTTTACATTTGGGGAGGTGGGCTTACCTGCCTACCAGAAGGTAGTTACTGCCTAACCACCTTGTTCAAGAATTTAACAGCCGTATTCCAGCCTATGCTGAAAGTAATTCTTTATATAAGGGACCGAGGGTTTGTATATCGTGTAGGAACAAATGGCTCCTTCCTGGGCATGGCAGGAGATTCGCTTGGAGTAATGCATGGAGGTCATACCAATATAGTATTTAACAATAATAATATAAACTGTACTTACAAAATTTTTATGATACACATTTTGAAGGAACAGAATAAAGAAACTTAATCTTTCCTTCATCTTTTTGTTAACTCACTGAAAGCCAAAACTCAAATATGACATTTTTATAATAAAATGATATTGTTATGATACAATAAAATTTCATACATACTTACCTGGCAGATATATACATAGCTATCGACTCCGTCGTCCCCGACAGAAATTCGAATTTCGCGGCACACGCTACAGGTAGGTCAGGTGATCTACCTGCCTGCCTTGTGGCAGGACTAGGAACCATTCCCGTTTTCTAATCAGATTCTCTCTTCCACCTGTCTCCTGCGGGGAGGCTGGGTGGGTCTTCAATTGTATATATCTGCCAGGTAAGTATGTATGAAACTTTATTGTATCATAACAATATCATTTTCATACATTCAACTTACTTGTCAAGATATATACATAGCTGATTGACACCCTTTGGTGGAGGGCAAGAGACAGCTAACTACTGACTAGACAGGTAAGCAACATATGTTGTAGGTATTTATAGACCTTGGTTCCTCTGTGTTTCTAGATGAAGGGTCGACTTCCTAGCTATTGCATAGGAGTCTGCTTCGTCTCAAGAGCCTTAGCAAGATAGTGATCTGTGGCCAAGAGTTCTTGTGGGTCTACCGATGGGGTCTTATCCACTTACTCGGTCGAGCCTAATGGGCATTTGTCAATGGGTGCTAATCCGCTTATATGACAATATGCCTATTGGCATAACTAAGGAGCACAACACCGATCCCGATCACCTGTTCCTAACATGAGGGTTCGCGCTAGAATTGAAAAAGAGTTATCCCCCAAACTCCTTTCAAACCTCAATAAAATTCACTAAGTTAAAATAAATTCAACTCATTATTAAAGGATCAGTGTCGGCTCCTTATCCCAGCAACGTATACGCTGACACGTATAAACCAAGAGAGAAGGATCTCTCGTAGGTTAACTTGACGTCCTTCGTGTAATGAGCAGTCAACACATCGTTGCATCTCTCATTTGTTAAAGCTAATATGTCTTCCTGACATATTGTTACGAAAAGAACAAGAATTTGCAAAAGCTCGCACTTCATGAGCTTTTAAATTCTCAGCTGTTTGAAGGTATCATCAAGTCACTTATGAAGTGCTTTAGAGATCACCATTGTTTCAAAGAAGACTAGGACTTACTTTGAACTGGATCTCATCTGGATGAAGCCTAGAGCCTGGCTTGCGCCTGGTTGGCGCCTCGCGCCTGCTTGGCGCCTTGCCCTGGCGGGCGCCTTGCGCCTGCCTGGCGCATCCTGTTTGCCTGGCGCCTCGCGCCTGGCCGGTGCCTCGCACCTTGCCAGAGCCTTGCACCTGTTTGGAGCCTCGCGCCTGGCGCGTGGCTGACTTCTCCCCACTTGCTGGAGCTTTGAGCTTGTTAAGAGTCTCGAGGAAAACTGGCGATGTCCACATCGGACACTTTTTCCCGATTTGTTTGCCTCTAGCGCACCGCGCCAGGTTGAAGGCCCGCTCCTTCTCCTCATCAGACAATGACAGTGTTCATATTGACTGTCTTTCTCTGGCGTCTTCATGCCTGTTTTGGCATTTGGCGCCTGACTGGCGCTACATTGTCCGAAAGTCCTGAAGATCCACCATCGTTTATCAGGAGACTGGAGAAGGGTGGAAGAAATTCTTTCACTTTGAGCTTTTGGCCTTTCCGGCAAGGGGAGGTGATTTTAGTCAGCTACATCCAGTAGACGATAGGATATCTAAAAGTCCGAGAGACAAGTCTTCCTCCGAGGAGGATCCTTATTGAATACTTCCGTTGCTAACGAGTTCTCCTCCTACATGTTGATGAGTTTTCTCGTTGCAGAAGCTTCCCTATCCTTGCCCGAAGGAAGGGAAGGAGCCTGGAAGTTTAAAGAGATTCTAAGCTGAAATTGGTAGGACTCCTGATTTCTAGCTCTTTAATGTATCTCTCTGAACCTTTTGGGAAGTAGTTTGAGCCCTCATCGCGTTCTCAAGACTCTGTCAGTAAACGTTTAAACCTTGTCTTCTTCTGTAGATGACAACGTCAATACATTACCCGGACAACGAACCTCTATCTGAAAGCGTTGATCCAGGAATAAAAGGCTTTAGTTCTTTTGCCAAACATACTATGCTGGCCAGAACCCATTGCCGAGTCTTCATAGAATTTGATTCCAGATTCTAAAGCCCAAAATTTCACTTGTCCTTTTGATCGTTTAGGACCAGGAGAAACATTTGATGAGGAGCAGTTCCATCTTGACGGAACACAGAATCTGAGGCCCAAATTAGGATCCCATTCTAAGTATAAGATCTCCTACTCTTATCGTATAGAGGTAGTATTGTATAAGATCTCGAAGATCTTAATTCTCTACTATCTCTAATATTCTTTGTCGAGACAGAGTATATCTTTTTACTGTGTTCATTGATAGCATAAAATACCAAGGTGATTCTTCCCCCTGAAAGGGAAGAAAACCATTATGTGGTTCACAGAGGTATCGGAAGAGGACAGTTTCCCCTTTCAATCTAGCAAGATCTGCAGCAACTCTATGTCTTTAACATATTTGAAGGAATTATCAAGCTTCCCTTGAAAAATCCTCTCATTCATATTTACTTCTGGTCAGTCTGCACGCAGACAGACTCAGAGTGGATAGATTTTCCAGGTCCAATATTTATAATAGATTCCGATAAAATCTCTACTCTCTTAGAAAAAACCTTCCGACACATGCTGAGAGAAGAACGTGACCTCTGTGAATCCAACCTTTTTATTGCCAAAATGATGCATTCATCTTCTTCTTTTAACGCCCATTTATCTTAATATCTGTTAAGAATATATATAACTAGGGGAAAAAAGACTAAAGTTTATTCCCCTATTTAAATTAAAGATGGCGTATCTTGCTACCTCTCTTGTTTCGAGGAAAAGGAAGCAAACTATAAGAAGCTCGTTCGTCTTCTACCTTGCGAAGAGGTCTGTGAATACTTTCCGCAGGTTCTCACAACTCTTTCCAATAAATGTTAAACATACGTTAACAGTTATTATCGTCGATCAAGAAGGTTCTCACGGACGTGCAAAATCCTGCATCGAACGATCGTTACATTCCGTGTCTGTTTCCAAATAGGTTAAATCGTGCTCTGCCGAATTAAAATCCTTTATAATACCGTCACATTGTGGTAAACAGCATTCATCTAGGAAACTCTTGTAAGGATAGTAGGAATTCTGTAATTAACCACGGTGTGTGCATAAGGCTTAACCGTAACCGTTATCTTAAGGTGAATTTTCTACTACATTCTTTCCTCGTTGAGGCAGAGAGAGATCCTTAGCAAAACGAATACTATGTTATTCATGTTTGCCTAAAAATCCCCTCAATTCGTGGTTAAGTCCCTGATTGTAGGGGGAATATACGGTGAACCATTCGATTCCTTAGGAGAGAGAGATGTAACCAACCGCTCACGACCGAGAACCGGATGGTACTGAATTGGCGTTACAAATCCGTCTCGTTCACTGCCTGGCTGCATTCATTTTGAGTTGCCAGTTACTCCCTTCAATGAAGGGATATAATAAAATTATTCTCGAGCCTAAGAAAGCTCTCAATAATGCAAATTTAAGCCAAACAACTTTTGTTAAATACCGAAGCTGAGTAGGTATTGCCGAAACAAACCTTTTAAGCGAAGTCCTTACTACGAAAATCCTGTAAGGGTATAGATAATTCCGTAGCGAACCAGAAAGGCAACTATGGTATGCGTATATGACTTGTCATCCAGTAGTCGTATACAATAAGTCTTCTACGACATTCTTTCCTCTCCGACATGCAGAGAAAGAATGGAAATCTTACTCTCTTCGTTCTTTTCGTCAATAAACCCGAATGAGTATTAGTCGAAAGAGATCGCAAATGACAATCGAGGATCGAAGAGAATCTCTCCAGCTTTTATTATCTTGGAGATAAGTCCGTATTTTACGCCTTTCTTATCTGGAAGAGCCTCTAATCAATGAATGAGAGCTCGTACGAATCTTGTTCAACTTCCAAACGATTGCCCCTCTTTCTGAAAATGGTTGGTTGCATTATTTTTTAGAAGGAGGATGATTTTAATATCCACTTACTATTGAACTAATTCTCACAATTCTGCTCTATCTTCCATTCCTCAAATTGGGAGAAGGTGAAGGGCTTTTAGCAGTACCGACTCTAACCTGACAAGGGCTACAGCAGCCTGTGCTACATCTTGAGTCCCTGCCAGGAAAAAGCCGAACTTGCTCTTGCCTTTATTGCATTAAGACTATCCTGACAAGGGCGACGGTCGCCTGTGCGACAACTCCCGTCCCTATCAGGAGAAGCCTCGAATGTCTTTCACCTTTCGCCTGAAGGACTCTTGGCAGATGTCAGGCTCTTCTTGTAGGAGAAAGAGCCTGGCGCTAAGCAGGAGTATCTTTTCTAGAATACTCCTGGCGCTTGGGAGGAGTCTCGCGATCAGAATACTCCTCGAGCTCGGAATACTCCTGACGCCTGGCAGGAGTATCGCGTTCCGAATACTCCTGGCGCCTGGGAGGAGTATCGTGCTCGGAATACTCCTGGCGCCTGGCAGAAGTATCGCTTTCCTAGGAGGAGTATCGTGATCGGAATACTCCTGGCGCCTGGTAGGAGTATCACGTTCCGAATACTCCTGGCGCCTGGTAGGAGTATCACGTTCCGAATACTCCTGGCGCCTGGGAGGAGTATCGTGCTCGGAATACTCCTGGCGCCTGGCGAAGTATCGCTTTCCTAGGAGGCGAGTATCATGATCGGAAATACTCCCTGGCGCCTGGTAGGGAATATCACGTTCCGAATACTCCTGGCGCCTGGGAGGAGTATCGTGCTCGGAATACTCTGGTGCCTGTCAGGAGTATCGCGTTCCGAATACTCCTGGCGCCTGGGAGGAGTATCGTGATCGGAACACTCCTGGCACCTGGCAGGAGTATCGCGTTCCGAATACTCCTGGCGCCTAGGAGGAGTATCGTGATCAGAATACTCCTGGATCCTAGCAGACATATCGCGCTTGTAAAGTTTTTCTTGTGCGGAAGGTTCCGCGCGCCTGGAAAGTTCCGCGTTTGGAATGTTCCGCTTATCCGGAAAAAGATTTCCGCTTGGAAAGTTCCGAGCGTCTGAAAGGCGATTCCTTGCCTGGAAAGTTCTGTACGTCTGGAAGTTTCCGCTTGTGCGGAAGGTTCCGAGTTATTGTCAAATTCCGCTTATGTGAAATGTTCTGCACATTTGGAAAATATTCCTTCTTGGAAAATTCCAAGAGCCTGGAAGGCGATTCGAATCTGGAATCTTCCGCCTTCTGGAAGGTTCCGCTTGTGCGGAAGGTTCCGATCTCTTGTACACTTGTTCTTGCTTAGAATTCGACAATACTTCCAATTTCGTCCATAGCCCTCCCTTTCTTCTAAATGAGAAGGACTTCCATTTCCGATGAAGATCCTGGTTCATAGTGCTTCAGGCGCTTTGCGCCTCTATTCAGGCTCTTCAGGTGCTTTGCGCCTCGTTTCAGGCGCTTTGCGCCTTGTTTCAGACGCTTTAGGCGCATTGAGCCTCGTTACCGGAGCTTCATGCCCGAGGAGCTAGAAGCTTAAAAGTTATATATATATGTGTAATCACTAAACGAGATCCATATAATTCATTCGATCAAACAAATATTCTTTATTATCTAATTCGTTATTCTCAGAATAGATATATTTTCATATACACGTACCGATGAGGAATTTATTGAAATAACTATTTCAAACCCCCATGGGATAGAGCCCCCCCCGTCCAGCTATAAGGGGGACGAACCCGGATAGGGCAATGCCTCTACCGCAACTGTTATCGAATGATGTCTTCCTTTCTCTGTCTCTTCTGAGGTTCCGATAGCCAGACGAGATTATCTTGCATCTTCATTTAATCTACGCCGTTGAATGTTTCTTCTCCTTATTCGTCAAGACGATAATAATAAGGGGAACACACTGAATTAGGATGCCTTTCCAATGGCTATCCCTGGCAGTCTGGGACGTCCTACAGAACCTGCCGAGGGGACGCCTGATCGGTGGGGATTCTCCATAACCTCCGTACGGCTTTCGACTTTCCTTCTCCTCCGGGCCAGGGAGCTTGGAAGAGGTCTAGGCCTGGGAGCGAGACAGAGCCGATCAGACGCACCCTCTATTGCAATGGGGAACACTATAATCACTTCTTACCTTATAATAGCTCGTATCTTGAGCTACATTCCTTTATCTTCAAATTGCAAATGAATTTGTAGTTTCTGTGAAGTAAGAAGGTGATGAGGAAACAACACTACTAGTACTGTTAATATTCTAACTGCTCGTCAGAACGAGAGCTATTAAAGCATCTAAAGAAAGCATATCTAGTTCTATGTTTTTCTGACTTCCTCAAATAGGAAGTTACCTTATTTTCCTCAATCAAATTCTAACATTTATTACACTTTATCAATGAATAAATATTTATATTTCCCTTTCTTGCAAACTATGTAATTGTCTACCGAAAACTTCGGTAGTTACACATCCTCTATTCTTCGAAAACTTCGAAGTTAATTCATTAAAAGATATTAAAAAGTTATTAAAAGCGTATGCCGAACCACCGATCCAGTACTTCCCTGTAAAAGTCGGCCCAGAAGATCGATGGCGATGAAACACGAAAATCAAATCAGGAGGGAAAGTAAACATATGTTTACATTCCCAGCGACAGAGAGAATCTGATTAGAAAACGGGAATGGTTCCTAGTCCTGCCACCCAGCGGGCAGGCGGTAGATCACCTGACCTACCTGTAGCGTGTGCCGCGAAATTCGAATTTTTGTCGGGGACGACGGAGTCGATAGCTATGTATATATCTGACAGGTAAGTTGAATGTATGAAAACAAGGTTTTATATATAAGTGGCCCCCCTTATTCCAGGGGGATGCATACCAGAACCCCCTTGAATAGTTAGAACCTACAAATACATAGTTGGTAACCCTTTAAAAATGCTTAAAAAGGCCTATTTTGTTAGTTAAAACTCAAGAAAAACCAACTAAAAATGTTTATACCTGGTTTTTTTAAATAGTTTTATCACAAATAGTACATTTTCTGATGAAATTGATCAAACAAAAACAAAATAAACAGGAATTTGTGGATATTTCTCATAGAAAAATATTGTGAATAGGCAAATTTCCTGTGAATAATGGGTGGATATATTCCAAAGAAATCCGCGAAAGCATGAGTCCACGATTCCGGAGAATGCAAACATAGGGGCCCACTGTACTTACCAAATAAATAAATAGCTATAGTTTCTACTTTACGCAGCCGCTCAAACTCGAAAATCATAGTAGCACTATTGTTTTAGGTATAGACAGTTTGACCCACACACTACAAGGGAAGAAGAGGTACAACACAGCCACTGCTAGAGCCAACAGCAGAATAAGAAATACAGTCAACCCCCGTATTCACATTCTTGAGATTTGCAGACTCACCTTTTAGCAGATTTTTCTTTGGACCCTATCTATCTACCCATTATTCACATGAAATTCACTTATTCACAGGTTTCTCTAGCAATAAGCTTTCACAAATTTGTGTATTTTGATGTTGTTTTCATGACTAATTACATTTTTATTATACAAAAATTATTTACACATTTTCAAATACTATTAACACTGATTAATACTATATTAGCAAGTTTAATAAGAATAAACAATATCACATAATAAAAATAATACTTCTCTCTTTCTCTTTCTCTCCCTTACAGAGATGTATGTTTTTTGCATGATAAATAAACGATGTACTAATTTTCAAATATTAATATTGCTGTAAAAAGCAATAATATCAATTCATTAAAGAAAATACTAGTTTACAGTGAATTAGTAAGATTTTTTCTTTCATCAGTTAAAAAATTATGTAAGAATGAAGGAAAATACATTCTAACCCACATCTTTCTTTTTAGATCCAGATACTAAGCTAAGGCCCAGAGCTGTCAAATATGTTAAATAATGTGATAGGAGGGGGAGCAGCCAACTAGTTCATGTAATTTCTCTCTCTCTCTCTCTCTCTCTCTCTCTCTCTCTCTCTCTCTCTCTCTCTCTCTCTATGTATAATATGTTTATTAACCCTTAAACACCGAAGCGGTATTTAAAAAATTGTCTCCTGTATGCCGGCGGCATTCGCGAGTGAGAGCCGAAGCAGAAAAAATGGGACAAAATGTGTAACTGGGGGTTCACAAGGTTTAACCATCGCAGGCGCTGATGGGCGCTCAGGAGCTACTGTGCCAGACATGCTCGCACTTTTATGTTTAACGAAAGAAGCTCTTTTAGCTTCTATAAAAGGTCTACTCTCCTCCCCGCAAACAAAAGAAAAATGGTCCTGCACCACAGGAATGCCTTTAGACTTCTTAGAGGGCACCTGAGGGGAAGCAGGCACTTCCGACAATGGCCTCTTCAGTGGCCTAGACTTCTCCTTAAAGCATTACTAGCACCTAATCTTTGGACTGGAAGCTTCAGTTTAACAAAACTTTCAACACTTCCTTAAAGATGTCTTTCCAATGGATGTCTGTGATGCCCTGGGATGCAACAGGTGTGTCTGAGGGGCCGACTACCCATGGGCAGTCGTCTTGTCATGTCTAAGATTAGCGCCTTTCTCTTCCTATCCCTTTCTAGCTTATTTTAAATGAGAAGAAAAACTTTCCAATCTATACATTCCTCACACGATAATGATGGTGAACAAATTTGACCCCTGAATGAAGTGCAAATTGTATGAGTCATACTTTAAAGAAGTCAATCTTGTATTACAGCCTTTGCTGCAATAAATTGACGACGAACTAGTGTCTGATATCGTCAATGTCGGAAAAATTATCAAGTAAAAAAACAGAACACTTTCAGTCCAAACATGAGGAAAAAGTCTCTGACTAAAATTCTAAGCAAAAAGCTACCAACAGTAAACTGTATTTCACCAATTAGCGAATCACAGGTAACCGACAGGAATTTCAAACCACCAACTGCGGATCAACACATCCGTCGTCAACCATGGTAAAAACAAATTGTTGGGTCTTTGCCGAGTTGTTCCTCTCTTCCCTGATGGTGGGCAGGACTATTCCTACACCAAAACAAAAAAGAATCGCTACTGAATTTCAAATCTTAGCTGATGTTAAGTTAGATACTACTATGTATGCATATTTATTTAATTACTGGGTCAGTTGCAGATACAAAAATTTTTTTCTTTTTCAATAAGCGAGATCTCTTCTTTCTTTATTTTCCTTTACCTACTCTTAATTCTTCCTAACGAACACAATATTCTTTGGAAGCTTGAATTTTAGTCAACAGAGTCTGGCTTGTTCCACAGAAATAGGAGTCCTTCTTCTGAATAATTAATATATTAATAATTGTCTACTACTTCTTATTCAGGGTACAGTAGCTGGCATCAAGGTAGAAGACAGAGAATGAAGGAATAATGCCCCCAGCTCCTCTGGAGGGTGCATGTAGGGTGACAGTGTACATGGGAGCAGTATGAGAGCCTATTTGTCACCGGCAATTGAAGTCATCACAGCCACTGTTGAAGGAGTCATGGGTGCAAGAAGTTGCTGTGCAAAGCCGAAATACTTGAATATACCAAGAGACCCAAGGATAGCCATAAATTCAGTTTCTCAGCTTCCTCCGTACCCCAAAGTGCGTCTGCCAGAGGAAGACTCCATTGCAGTGGAACGACGTCTCCAAAGAGATACTATTAGAGTGGTTGTCCTCTGCACACCTCTTTTCATTGAATGATCAGTGGCAGATGGCAAAGGGGATACAATTGTTTGTGACTTAACAGGCAGAAGGATGGTGCCAGAAACCTCTCTGGTGTCACTGGGAGTACTGCACTCTGATGACATTGGAGAAGTCTTCCTGGCCTTCTTTTTAGCTGCAAACTTTACCCGTTGTTCCGACGGCCACTGCCAGCACTCAGAACATGGGCTGTTGCAGCTGCAGAAATGCTTTCTGCATAACATGCACTGGGTCTATTTCAGTGGATAAAAGGAATTTCTTGCAAAGCAAGTCCTTACCAGCTAAAGGCTTCAGTGTTGAAGACAACTAACATTAAAGAGCAAAAAACAATAATCAAGTAAAACAAGTTTTAATAGTTAAGCAAAAACAGCAAAGTTTGTACAGACAGCCCAATAAAGATCTCTGCATATTCGTCACGGAGGACTATTCGCCGCCGCAAATAGTTCATTTGTTGTCATTGTTAAGATTTATGTTGTTTGGTTGTTAAATGTCATGAATACACTTTTTCAGAAAAGGTAGTTTTTTTTAAAGTGTTCAATAACAAAGAAATCCAAATTATTTCTTTTCCTAATATTTTTTTCCAGTCTCTCAATTTTTCAAAAATGGAAAGACATTCTTAGCAAACGTGGAAAAGAGAAGTTTTAACACGTTGGCTTTATATACGTTTTTGATAAATCATCCAATAGCGATCCAAGTATCAAATTTTGGGGATGCGAACGAACGGGGCGATGTAATGGACGGATCCACACCAAGAGTAGCATAACCACGCAGAATCAGCTCGCTGAAGAATTGCTTTTGAACTCGAAGCTAACCACCCAACCATATGGAAATTCATAGGAACTTCAATGAAATTAAAAAAAGGAATAGATTTATATATGGAACAGCTGATAGCGGGTTGCCCACTACCATTAAAGCTAAAAAAATATATACTATATATATTGAAACGCGGACGAAAGATTAAAAAAAATTTTTTTTCGAATACAACGGCGAAAGAGATGCTTTGGAATATCGCAAAGGAATAGCCATAATTATCAAATGAACTAGAGATTCTATTTCTTTATTTTTGTTTATTTTTGATAATTTTTTTAAATTAACTTTTGGTGTAAACCAGTAACATTTTACAATGTTGGAATATCTTGAAGGATTTCTTAACTTGTTTCATAAATCAATAAAATGTTTTTTTTTTTTTTACATTTTATTTTTTTTTTTGCACCTTGTACTAGTAAAGATAAAATTGACTAAAAAAAATGGAAAGTTGTAGAGGGAAAAACCCAATACACACTGTAATTATATTTCTGGTGGCGAATAGTCTCCGATGGCGAAATGACCCAAGTGGCCACAAGCTGGTGGCAAACTGGCAGTGGCTAATTGTCACCAACCCGCCAAATAAAGATGTCTGCATGTGACAGCATATAAAAGTAAAGTGAAGACCAACAGGTGGACAGGGTTTTCTCATCCTGTCAATAGCTAGTAAGTTTACACAGCTGTTCCAGCTACATTTAAAAGCTAAATCCTATGTAATGAATGAAGATCTATATTTGTGTAAGAAAAACAATTCAGTTAACATATGCTTTGTGTGGGAACAAAATTCAGTTAACATATGTTTGAGTAGTAATTTACACAATGAGAGCTTAATGTCATATACAAGGCAGTTGGAACCAGGTTACTGATATAGGAGATACTGCATATATGTGAAAGGAGACAGAACTCACAGGGTCATTGTATTGTACTGTAGTAACAAGGGATCAAGAGAAGGGCTAGATCCTGGGGGTAAGGGCATAAGGCATTTTTAATAGCTAGGTGACATGACTGTCAGGCATAATGACCCCATATACAGGTGATAAGAGCCAATACTCTGGTCACAATGTTAAAAGCTAAATTTTATTTTCTTAGATATGCATACTTCAAGCAGAGCATTTATTTACCTAATATAACCTCAAACATCCTTAGATGTATCCCTGCAACCAAAAGGAAAAGTGAGTCAAGACAGGTGAATAGCCAAGTTCTCCCTTAAACATCTCACACTTTATCTACCTTGCTAACAAGCTGCAATGACCAAAATTAACCAACACCAAAGGATACAGTGGTCCCCCCATATTCGCGGGGGATGTGTACCAGACCCCCCTGCGAATAGTTAGAACCCGCAAATAGTTGGAACCCCTATTTCGTTTGTTAAAACTGAAGAAAAACCCACTAAAAATTTTTAATAGTTTTATCACAAAAAGTGCATTTTATGATGAAATTGATTAAAATAACCAGGAATTTCTGGATATTTCTCAATAGAAAAACACCATGAATAGGCTAATTTTCCACGAATAATGAGGGGAAATGTTCCAGAGAGAAATCCGCGAATGAGTGAGTCAGCGAATCCAGAGAACACGAATGCGGGGGTCCACTGTACTCTCAAAGAAATACTTCACCCAATGAATACTTTTTGTAAGAAGACACTTTGACTGACAAATTTATTTTGAACATTTTTAAATAACTACAGAATCTAACAACCAAAATTTTGCTACATACTCGCCATAGCCTTTCCACTTCAGAAGATATTCAACCTTATTCCCATTCATTCTCCTATCAACTACTTTTTCAACCGAGTATTCTTCCTCCTCTTCTTCACTCGCTGAAGCTGGGGAATCATCAATGCGGCGAGGCATGGTGTTCTGAAATTAAAGATATATATTTCTTTGTCTTCTTTACAAAGATCTCAGCAAATTATCCACACAAAAATGTACAAAGAAAATTATCAAAACAACATGCTACTGCTGAAACAATTCCATTAAAAAAAACTACCATGATTTTCTCAAGTCCATCATGCACTATCCAGCAAGTACTGCTTAGATTACTGCTAATTCTATCACTTGAATATGAGAAGCTGCAGTTGGGAACAGAATTTTAAGTAGTTCCCTCTCCAGTCACTGGTTCTCACAAACAGAGAATAAAATCAGACAATATATAAGAAATTCTAATGAAATACAGTATATCATTAACTTACTGGGCAGGTACAGCCCATACTGAAATGCAATAATTAAACAATTTTTTTTTCATACAAACCATTAACTTTCTTGATTAGGCATAGCTCATGCCATGGTTACCAAAATATTGCCCAGATGCTTCAGTCTCTCATAAAAAGAAAAACAAAAATTGGCAGTCAACTAATAGCACTGGATATACATACTTGGATCCCAAGATTCCAAGCAGCCACAAGTGTCAGTATTTGGGCTGCATAATAGCACAATATTTGAAAGTTGATTGTATTTTTTGTAACTATACAGACCTGAGGTCCTTCACATACAATAGAATTACTTGAGGCATAGCCTGGACAAGGCAGCTCGGTAGTTAACTACCGGTCCGGTAGTTGGAAGTCTCTCCCAACCAAACGTAAACATTCCAACCTGCTTTAGGCCCAGGTAGCAGATAGAGGGGTGGCATGAGGTGGGCAGTTAGTGTAAAGGACCTCAGGTTTGTATACTAGTTAGGAAAGATCCCAATTTTTGAAAGTAAATTGTATTTTTCCTAGCTATACAAACCTGAGGTACTTTACAATAGGAATTATTTAAGGCGTAGCCTGGACACTGGCACTGAAATCTTTAACAAGGCGGTTTGGTAGTTAACTACCGGTCTGGTTGTTGGTAGTCCCTCCGATCGGATGTAAACATTCCAATTTGCTTTCAGGCCAGATAGCAGATTGAGGGGTGGCATGAGGTGGGCAGTTAAGTGTCAAGGACCTCAGGTTTGTATAGCTAGGAAAAATGATATTGTTATGATACAATAAAGTTTCATACATACTTACCTGGCAGCTATATACTTAGCTATAGACTCCGTCGTCCCCGACAGAAATTCGAATTTCGCGGCACACGCTACAGGTAGGTAGGACAGGTGATCTACCGCCCTGCCCTGGGTGGCAGGACTAGGAACCATTCCTGTTTTCTATCAGATTTTCTCTCTTCCACCTGTCTCCTGCGACAGAAGAAATCTGATAGAAAATGGGAATGGTTCCTGATACCTGCCTCCCAGCAGCGGGAATGGGTACTAACCACCCTACTCCCACTACATGTGTCGTAAGTTTTTAGAAATTCTGTCGGACTTCAGAGAATACAGCTATATATATATCTGACAGGTAAGTTTCATGAACAAACTTTATTGTATCATAACAATATCATTTTCATACATTCAACTTCCCTGACAGATATATACTTAGCTGATTGGCACCCTTTGGTGGAGGGTAAGAGACAGCTATTCACTGATTAGACAGGTAAACAACATACGTTGTAGGTAATAAATAAATAAAACCTTGGTTTCTATGTGTTTAGACAAAGGGTTGACTTCCTAGCTATTGCTAGGAGTCTGCTTCATCTCAAGAACCTCAGCGAGGACATGACCTATGGCTAAGAGTTCTTGTAGATCTGTCAATGGGGTCCTATCCACTTACTCGACAGAATCTAAAGGTCATTTGTCAATGGGGTCTTATCCACTTACATGACAATACACCTATGCCTAGTGGCATAATTAAGGAGCACAACACCGATCCCGATCACCTGATCCTAACACGAGGGTTTGTGCTTAATTTGAAAAGAGTTATCCCCAAACTCCTTTCAAACACCCCAAAGAAAAAACACTATGTTAAAATAAAAATAAACTCACTTAGTTAAGGATCAGTGTCGGCTCCCTATCTCAGCAACGTATCCGTAGACACATATAACCAAGAGAGAAGGATCTCTCGTAAGTCAACTTGACCTCCTTCGTGCAAAGGGAAGTCAACCCCGAGTTGCATCTTCCGTAAGTTATAGCTAATATGTCCTTCACGACATATTGTTATGGAAAGAACAAGAATCCATAAAAGCTCGCACTTCAAGCGCTTTTAATTCTCAGCTGTTTGAAGGAATCATCAAGTTACTCAAGAAGTGCTTAGCGATCACATTTGTTTCAAAGAAGAAGACCAGGGCTTTCTTTGAAATGGATCTCTTCTGGATAGAGCCTAGAGCCTGGGTTGCGCCCGGCTGGCGCCTCGTGCCTGCCTGGCGCCTCGTGCCTGGCTGGCTCCTCCCCACTAGCCGGAGCTTCGAGCTTGGTAGAGTCTCGAGGATGTCTGGCGATGTCCACATCGGACACTCTTATCTGTCCGATTTGTTCGCCTCTAGCGCATCTGTGCCAGGTTGTAGGCCCGCTCTTTCTCCTCATCAGACAATGACAGTGTTCTTGGAACTGTTTGCCTCTGGCGTTTTTTACGCCTGTTTTGGCATTTGGCGCCTGGTTGGCGCTACATTGTCCGAAAGTCCTGAACATCCACAATAGTTTATCAGGAGACTGGAGAAGGGTGGAAGAAATTCTTCCACTTTGAGCTTTGGCCTCTCCGGCAAGGGGAGGTGATTGTAGTCAGCTACATCCAGTAGATGATAGGATATCTAACCGTACGAGAGATAAGAGTCTTCCTCCGAGGAGGATCCTTCTTGAATCCTTCCGTTGCTAACGAGATCTCTTCTTACTTGTTGATGAAGTTCCTCGTTGCAGAATCTTCCCTATCCTTGTCCGAAGGAAAGGAAGGAGCTTAGAACTGGTGTAGCCAGGCCCTGGAGGAATAAGAAGAAAAAGAAGAAGGGACGTAACAAATTAACAATAACCAAAGAGCCACATGCTCTCCTTAGCACCTGCGCCCTAAGTACAGTGTCATATTAATTTGCAGAGTGATCCTGGCACCTACCCAGAGATGGTAGCCAGCCTGATCTCTGCCAGTAGACTAACTCTCTAACCCCCTAGAACTTGTGTCACTAACCCTCACATAAATGTCATAATTACCTAATTATTTTTCCATCCTGGTACACTACTAATCACTCATCATCCTAACGCATCATTACCTCCTCTTATGTATTTTAACAATTCAGGTTGATAAACCTCTGCTGTGCGTACCACACTCTGGAATGATTGCGTCTCTAATTAATTGCAATGAGTAAGTTAGGCTAATAATTTAGTACCAGGGCATTAGGGTAGTAGCAAGTAGAATTTTCAGTGACCTTACATAGGGGTAGAGTAGACTGTCGTCACAGACGACCAGTAGTTCTCACTTAGGCTAGACTACATTAATTCAGTAAGTTAGTACACTTAGCATCTCCACCTATGAGTTAGATAGGCCATTGTAGTTAGCCGTATCACTGCTCTAAAACCACAGTTAGAGTAGGATAACTGTTTAGTCGAGTCGATCAACTTATTTAGCCGAGGCCTTCAAGCCTGAAAGGGAGTGAATGCCTTCTTCACAGTAGCATTCATTTTGTTTACTTCTAAAAGAGCAGCCATTTTCTCTCCTAATCAGCTGACTTTGGGAGGGAAACACGAGGCAGGCCGAGAGATCGGAATTTCCATAGGAGTAGAAAGGGGGAATAGAGACTCCTGTAAGCCTGAGGGACATAACCCAAAAGGAAGTGTGTAGCTAGCTAGGTACTTCTTAGGCCTACTCTTAAGATCTTTTTTCCTTTGAACCTCTCGCTGGCGATATGCTATTCCCAGGATGACCGCCAGAAGGGGGGATAAGCTGACCCAAACACCCAAGCTTTGTACCCAACGACAATCTCAGTCCACTCCAGTCTGTGACCTAGGACAGATGTCCCAGCCAGCCTTCCAAATAGGCCTACAAAGGGGCTAACTGGCGCCCCAGACCTCGGACAAAGCCGACGCCATTTTCTACAAGGTCAACTTACACAAGGCATCCAGGTACGTCTTGAGATAGTCATAATGCCAGTTATTTCCCTCCAAGTCAAGTAACTATTCCACATTTTCCAATTCGAAATCCTAATTCTCAAATGAACCACCCTTTGTTCTTTCCTTGCCTCGTGGCCGCATGCCACCTTTTGTGATCATCTCAGACAAAAAAGTCTTCATTGAATATTTCATTTAAACACTAAAGTTCCTCCCCCCAGTGTGTTAGATAAAAGGGAATAACTGTAACTGTGTGCAAGAAGTCTTTATTTACTCTGTGTCTAATCTGGAAACTCTTCCAGATCTTTGCCGAGTCACGTGTCCATGTCTCCCCGCTCGCAAGTGCTTCCTTAACGCAAGAGAACTATGAGTAATTTTGGAAACCAGCATTGAAGTAACTCTGATTTTGGCCAGCTTTCCCCTATTGTGAGAGATAGGATTGGTCCACGTGAGGACAAGTTGCATTTTCTTTTCCCAGGCCATTCAACAGCCTCTTGTAAATAAATAATGTAGAAATTGGCTGGTTTCTAATGGCGACCTTTTCTAGAGTAAAAAATAACCAAATCAACCCTTTTAAGGTAAGTTAGAAGCAAGTTATTCTGCATTTTTCCCCTCTAATATTTTCCCTTTATGTAATTGGGTTCTCAAGGCCACACCCATACGTAGGAATATGTTTAAAAAATAAGGATAAACCTCCTTGCATACAAGATCACCACCCTCTGAAATAAGAGAAGATCCCTCAAACACCAACACCACCTGCCCCCTCTATCTTTGTCCAATAAGCTAGTGCAAGGACGAAAGCGAAGAGGAAATACCAGAAGAAAAACAAAGGACAAACCTCCAAAGTTCCCCTCAGTAATTTCCAGAGTGTTAGAGTAAATTTCAAATGCATACACTGTCTCACCCTGACATTATAGGGTGACAATTGCTAATAAGGCTGTATGCACACCATTGCCGCCAACCCTCAACACATAAAAGAAAGATCCCACCGGGAAATCGTGATTAACGGCTAGTCAGAAAGAGCTCACAAACACGTTTTCATTGGAAGACTGCCAAAAGCAGGCCAAAATCAAGGTGGAGTGTTTACATCCGGACAGGTAGGACCTACCTGCCTACAGACGGTAGTTACTGCCTAACCACCTTGTTCAAGAATTTAATGGCTGGCTATATTCCAGCCTACGAAGAAATTATTTCCTAATGTAAAGGATCGAGGGTTTGTATATCATGTAGTTACAAATAACAATACACTATAACAATAAAATAAACACAAAAGTAAGGAAAAAGCTCACCGTGAAAGTATTGCAAAGAGCTATAGACAGTCAAACCAAGAGTGATGTAACACACATCATCACCCGATGTCAGTCAAAAGCTATGTAAATACACACACTGGTAGTTCAACTACCAAACTACCTTGCTATAAAAGTCTAGTAGCCGTTTCCAGCTTCGCCGTAGGTGATTTCTAGTGTAAAGGACCGATGGTTCGTATATTGTGTAGTAGGAACAATCCTATAGCAAAGGACCGAGGGTTTGTATATCCTGTAGGGGTAATTCTAGGCAATAACTCCACACAGACTGCAAGGAATGGTCCTGTGAAAGCCACTAGGGTTTGAGGCATCAAATGTACTATTTCGGCATGTTTAGTACTGGCCCTCGGGGGTTATTACAGTCAACCCCAAAAAAAATAACAGTAGTCTTAATACTAAGTGACCCAAATGCTATGGGAAACTGTAATTTCTAAAGAAATAACCAACGCGGGTTATTACCTAGACCTACCCATGTATGTAAGAACAATCGTATGCCTACCTATATACTCTGTTTTTTTCCATCTGTCCATCCGCCAATGGCGTTTGCGCATGGCAACACTGCGTCCCGGGCTTTATATAATCCAATTTCGAATATTAACGGTGTAATTCGCATACAGTAAATTATTAAAACACTTTTCAGCTGCAAACGTACACCCAGATATCGTTTTATTTACCTAAAATTTAGACATAACGTAACTATTTAAGCAAGGGAGGCAGTGTTGCCATGAGCGACTACCACAGGCGGATGGACAGATGGAAAAAAAAAAACAGAGTACAGTAAAGGACCGACGGTTTGTACCTATAGCCCACATCATTTAGGAACACTCGAGTTTCATATGACTGATCTACCTATTGACTTCTAATCCTTAGTATACATAGCCTAATACCTATTGCACTTCTTGAGGGAATGTACTGCAGATTCCTTCATAGAATCACTCTCAAAAAGTTGTCAGACTATACTAGGTAGGTATACCTCTGTATTACCAACCAAGGAATTCAGGAGTCAAGTCTATGCAGCTGCAACTACTAAAAAAGCATGCTGTGCCTATAAATACTAACCTGAAGAATGTTTTAACGTCAAGAATTCTGTGGGTCTAAATGTCATTTTAACATCAAGATTTCTGTGGGTCTAAATGTCATGCTTAAGTCATGGGATAGGTATCTACTATATTCTGTTTTTTTCCATCTGTCCTGTCCAACCGCCTGTGGTGTTTGTGTATGGTAACACTGCGTCCCGGGCTTTAGATAAGTTATGCTATGTGTAAGTTTTAGGTAAATAAAAGGATATCTGGGTGTACATTTGCAACTGAAAAGTGTTTTAATAATTTACACCGTTAATATTTGAAATAGGATATTGTTATTATTGTTGAATGTAAGCTGAATGCAAATACCTATCTAAAGCCCGGGACGCAGTGTTACCATACGCAAACACCACAGGCGGTTGGACAGATGGAAAAAAACAGAGTATAGGTAAGTACCTAGTACTACAAAATTTTGGTAATCCTACAATTCAGGGGTCCTTGTACACTGATTAGGTAGTACTAGGTACTAGCTAGTAGGTACCTAGCTATAGTAGGTAGTCGGTTCACTAGAGGTAGATTCTTGGGTGAGCCCTGTCTGCGAGACGTTTGTTTGGCAGACGCTGATTGGCTGGGAGCTGCCTACCTCCCGGTACCACCCAATCAGCAGCCGCCAAACAAACGTCTCGTAAGCATGGGGCTCATCCAAGAATCTACCTTAAGTGAACAGGCTATAGCCTAGTAGTTGTGGGCAGACTAAGGTGCATAGGTAGTACCTGCTAGCTTTCCCTTGGTTTTCTTTTAACAATCACTGGTCCTGTAAGCAGATAAACCAACCTTTTTTGGGAAATACTACCTAGGCCTACTAGTATACTTCCGTTTGCGGATCTCTTGAAAGAAGAAAGTGAAAATCTAGGAAAGGTTAAACACAAAAGGGAGCAGTGAACTTGGAGCCATAAACTGCAGGATTACCCCTGTGAGTACACAGCCTAGGTAGCAGCCCAACACCTTTTATAGTACTAGGTAGCAATCAACCCCAGGCCAAAGTTGCCTGGGCCTAGGCCTGTCTTGACTTGTAGCTAGATTACGCCTACTTATGGGGTCAGTCTGTTCAAGACCAGTCCCCTGGTCTACAATACAAGGAGGTTTAATCATAAAGGGTTGGAGTCTACTAAACTACCTTCATAATAAAAACGACTGCAGAACTAGCACTAGTATTTGCCTGCCGACATTTCAAATGTCTTGGGAGGCCTCCAGCCTAGGTAACAACCAACGCATTCAAGCCTAACGCGGGTTAGGCTACCTCGTCAAGGCGAGTAGTCTATTTAACAACTAAATATTTCGCTCATCAGAGCCATTTCTGTTAATTCTATGAAAACGAGGCAAGCTCCCGTGGTCATAATACCTCTGGTGTCAATATACAGAAGCCTCGAAGAAATCAGGAGATGGTTCACGAAACTAAACACAAAAAGACAAACATGCACCGATCGCGGTTTTGAATTAGGAAGCGTGGAATGTGAGAGGCTCCATACTTAGACGTGGTGGCGGTTTTCACTCAATTCTTTCAACAGTGATCGTCTGAATGACAGATTGTGATGTCCGATTATTGATGTGAAGGAACTGCGTGATTTTCATGAACTAATACAGGCAGAATTAAAAATATGCCTGTTACAAGTGGTTACAGCCTATACAAGATAAAAAGGGGGCCGTCAAAAGGACCAATCATAAAGGCAAGGCCTTCAAGCTGACATGGTTTTTAAGAAGGAATTACAAAATTATCAATAAATGATGACGACGAAAGAATACCAATCCCTGAAGAGTGGAAAAATGGTGATTTTAATAGTAAACACCATGATAGTAAATAAAGTTTGGATTAGGGAATAGTATGGCATTTTATTGCAATCACAGCAAGTACAGCCTTTGAAAAATTAAGATTCTGGACATAGGGATGAAAGGAAAGATAAGTATATATCGATGTGGAGGTGGTAAGAGAAGCGAATGCATAAAAGTTCATTTGGTTACTTTTCCTAGTGTTATAACTGATTACATTAAGTAGGGTACTTCGAGGCACCTACGAGTTGCTCTCAAATGCTTTAACGAGCTTAGAAATTTAGGAGCATTTGTAAATGCTCAGGATACAGAGAATTAAAACAAGAAGAAAAATCAATATTTGGATTATAAATATGCACTCAATAGCCATTGACAAGGTGAACACAAAAATGCATTGGAGGAGCTTAAGTACAATAGCCGACTGTCAAATCAAGGAAACCTTGGAGAATAAAATTAGCATAAAGCAAGCGGTCAAGTCTTATTACAGAAATGTATGAAAAGAATCTAGTGAAGGTAAAGTAAAATCGGGATAGAAATCTTGAAGAGAGAAAATTTTTCCGAACAAGAAAATTGTGGCGGTCTGGTCGAAGCGTCTGCTTTTCGCTCTTACATCTGCACGTAACAAAAGGTGCAACGTACTGATAACTTACAAAAAGTAAAATGAATGATGGATCTGCGATGTGTGTTGATGATTAGAAAGTTTGAGAGAGCACCTGAAAAATGAGAGGGAAACTTCGGAAGACAAATTCGGGGTGACAACTTGACACTAGGACCGATAGTTAATATTTCTGTAATACCCAGCGAATTAGGTGAAAGATGGGGTAAGGATTTTTTTCTATGCTGATGTGCTTACGAAGAGGAAAAAAGTTTGCCAATTAAGACGAATCTCCAGTTTGCCGACAAAAAAAAAAAAAAAAAAAAAAGAAAAAAAAAAAAAAAAAAAAAAAAAAAAAAAAAAAAAAAAAAAACGAAATAACAGAGGAAAACAAAATGAAAGAAAAGGCGCAGCTGAGCATTGGGGAGAATTTAAGTTGCTGACAGCAGAATTACCGAGAGGAAATCGTTATGAATTATAAAACTGAATATTGTAACTGAGAGGGGAGATTATAGGGTACTATAATTCTAACAACGTAATATCAAATAGGAAAAAGCTTCCAACCAAAATTATGTAATGTATCGAGCGAATGAAGAATCAAAGGAAGATTTAAGACCCTGATACCGAGAAATGAGTATCTGCTGATCGTCGAGAATGTTAATTAATACAAGATTCAAGTATTTTCTATAAACCATCCTTGGAAATACTCAGTATTATTTATATAATGAAATGTCATCCAATTGTTAGACTTTATATACTAAGACAAAGCTAGAGTAGACCATATGATGTAAAAGGCATATCACGTAACTTTTTGTTAAAGTAGGGTAACATGCGACAGAAATGCCCAGCTAAAGTAACAGATGACCAGCGCTGCGGTAAATGTCAGCGATTCCCAAAACACAGTGCGTCCATAGAATAGCCAAATTATGCTACGGTGCGTCCAAGCAAATGGTTGCTAACTCGACCGCCCTCAAATCCGCCAAAAAATTTGGGGGAAAAAAGCTAGATCCCGCTCGATATTTTCTCTTTAAAGCTGAATTTCCCGCTGGGACTGGTAAAAGATTAAACATATAGCAAACATTTTTTTTATCAACTGGAAATTATACACATGTGAAAATGAACACACTTGCCATAAAATGGCCTACTATACTGAAAAAAAAACTTTTTTATGTTGAAGGCTTCGGCTCTTAATCGACAACATCTAGGAGTTCCTCACTTGTGCGTTTAGTAGGCCTATATGATTCCAAGGTTCCAATCATTTCCAGGAAACTTTTTAGTAGTTGGTAGGTGGAACAACGTTTATTACTTCTAATCGACACTTGTCAGTGTCTATCGCTTCAGGATTACGTAATTCCAGGGTTTTATTTTTTCAATTCTCCTTTCAAAGCATCAACAATTGTCCAAATCACATACTTCTGATTCAAAAAGATTTAAAAAGGTCGACACAACGTTTTTGTCATTAATGATAAAATATATGACGACAATGCCTAACACTTTGTGAACGCTCATGTCACTTATCTCTTCCAAGAGAAAGTTGTTTGCCATCAGTGTCCTTCGCTAAATCATTTTCAAAATAGGGACCAAATACATTTATGATCTCAGAACATTTTGCCCTGTGCATCTAATTAAGTTTGGAAGTAACTTTACTGTCATCAACCGTAGATTTCCGCATATCTGTCATATGATCACAATCCACAATGGCAGCATGGCATGCAAGATATAGCCTAAGGCAATATTACTACCCTCCAAGCATGAGGTTCCATCATGTTTCTGAACGCTGAACCTTGAGATGTTTGTCATTTGAGTTCCACTGACGTTAACATGCTTTTCATTTTACTGTCTTATTTAGTCATGGTATTTAGCAGTTAAATTTGCTATGAATAGGCAACAATAGGCTTCAGATGAGTTTCCTCAAACTTCCCGGATCCAGTCTTTGAATTCATTAGCCTTAAGCTATTTACTTCTAAATTTTTGTTTGTATTGTTTCCCTCTGGCGTGATTTACGACTATTGCCGCACGCACTATCAAATACGTTGAGAGATCTGAACAATTACTGAAAAAGATTTCGGTCCCGGACAAACTTGTCAATGTCATTCAACGCAAGGTCTATAGAAGTATTCTTTAGACCTTGATTCAACGGATCACCCGATTACCGAAATTACCGAATCTTCAGTTTCTGACAGTCAAGTTCGATTCGTGGTGTACGTACAGGTACTACATAGGTGTCCAGCAATCAGGAAATTGCTCAAGTTTTTGTTATTTGTAATATTCTGGTTGTAAAAGATGTTTTTATGAATGTAATGGCAGTTTTTAAATAAAAAAAAAAAGCTAAAGATCAGCTAGATATGTAATGAAAAGAGCTAGAATTCCCGTTAGCGGCTAAACGTCTTTTGTATCCGCTAGATTGAATGAAAACCGCTAGATTTAGCGGAAAAGTAGCTAAATTGGCATTCAATTCATGAAGAATCATTTAAGTCATTTTGAATTATCCCCTGTACACAAAGTCAAAGTCAATTGCCAGTGCCCAGCCTTGCAAACTGTATCGAATACTGCAATCAAAGTACCAGTTTATCTCAGGAGATGAAGCTTTTCAATTAAAACCCAATCTCAGGAGGCCTTACCCTCTACTATAGGAATGAGTTAACTCAAAAAAGGTATTCAACTAAAGGAAGTTAGCTTTGAAATTTGGTGTACAACAGCAATGAGAACAAACACTAAGGTATCTTAGTTTGTACCTCATTGCAGATTTTGGAAAAATGTAACCAAACACACACACTGGTTGAATTGTGAGGGCATGTGCCCGCACACTCCCAAGTGCCACAAATTCAAAGAGCTAATGATTATGTTGACGTAACTAAGGAAAAGAGACCACTCCTTGCTGAAGAGACAACCAGCTGCAACAGTAAAAACATCCACATTTTTAAGAATGTCATCACATTGGTACAACAAAGAATTACAATCTACATCTAAGGCCAACCCATTTAGAATTCAGAAGTGCAGCCCTTCCACACAGAATCTCACATAGGAGTTGACCTTGAAGGCTGACCACAAAACAAGGCCAGGCAAGGAAAAGGATAGATCATCTTTAACAATGGCCTTTGTGGTAAAAGAACTACGGTGCCTGAAACGAACATTCCTGTATTCTGTAAAATCTGCATTTTCTCTGGTCAGGCAAGAATGTGTTGAGCCCTGTGGGACAGTTGTTACCTCAATTGACACCATCCCATTGTATCCTCAGTACCATGTCTTCAAGACTGGTGATGGACTTGATCACTGGCAGGTCACATCTTAGTAGATAGCTCTCTGCCACCTTGTAGTTCAGCTTAAGAGGCTTCCTTGAAGTATTACAAAAGTTGGTTTGTATGAAAGATGGTGCACACCCATCAAGTACTTCACAGAAAAGGTGTGGATATCCTCACCACAGTCTTGCCATCTTGAGAGGGATGTGCAGAGTCCAGGGAGAGTTGGGGCCAGGGGAGGCCCAGTCCCAAAAGAAGGTGTTTGGGGTGAAGCACAAAGCACTATCCACAGATGATTGAGCTGAGAGTAATCAGATGGGACCCAACAAAAGCTTCTAAGCCCAGTTCACAAACATACAACTTGCGTATAGTCTTGATGGCCATGAACAGCGTTGACCTGTAGATGAGTAAGTAGAGTTCCCTTGATGATAACAGCACGGATATCTATGGTGTCTTGAAGGGGCTACACTAGAGGCACAACTGTCCAACAATGAGTGATCACTGTCGCCACATGAATGAGAGTGACCTACATTCTATAGAATGCTAAATGTCTTGGTGCAAATGTTCTCTAATAGTCTCTCAGCTAGCTCAATCCTAGAAGGGTTTGCATTCATTATGATGGCAGCAACAGTAGGGGTTACAAGAGCACTGAAGTAGATGGGCAGAGCAACTGGAAAAGGCTTCACCTTAAGGTATGGGATGAGAAATGACTGAGTGGGGGCAAAGTTGAAGGAACAGTAGGTATAGTTCAGGCAACATTTGGTCATCCACCACTGGCACATGGGGAAGATGGTGCAAGTTGACGGCAACAGGAGGAGTAGGAGGCAAAGGAAAAGGAACAAGAGAGGAAGGCTGTGTCATCAGCAAGGCATCCACTGAAAATACGATTATTTACCAAAGCATCTGAGGTGGATGGAATATAGTACCTCACTGTCATGACAGGTCAAGTGGATGATCATAAGCAATGGGAGCCTCACAAGAAGGCAAATTCTCCAAGATGAAGGCAGCAGCAGTTCATGTACAAGTGGAACAGCTTTCAGATCTCATCCATTTCTAGTCCATAGGTTGGTTTTGTGACTTTGCAGGGCCTGAACACATGGCAGAATGAGGTGACATCCAGAGGAACTTGCTCCTTGGCTGAAGGAATTAGAGACAGACTTGACTAGGAGTAGAAACTCAAACAAGCATTAACATTAAACTTAGGGGTCTGGGTTTGTAGGTTCTCTTCATGGTCCTATTGTAATGCATCATGCATACGAATAAGGGTAAACACTGTTGATTATTATGAGATGGGCACAGGAGACGGGGTCTTTTATCAAGGAAAGACCTGAACTAAGAGGCTGTCCAGGCAAACCCTGGTATGCTAGTACTTGGTGCTCAAGAGCGCAAATATGCAAGAAGTAAGATTTTTTTATGGCTGAGATGTATAAAAAGAACAAATGGGGAAAAATGACAAATCTTTAATCAATTTGCATTTTTCATAGCTAACAAATCTGAGGATAATCTTTTATTGTTGGTATGGTGTTTTTACATTGCATGGAACTATTGGTCATTCAGCAACTGGACCAACAGCTTTATGTGACTTCTGAACCACGCCGAGAGTGATCTAGCGTCAGCTGAAAACTGGGTAAAAACAATCAAAGATTGTAAAGCAAGGAATCTGTGGCATCTGGCAACTCATGCTTATACGAGGTGGATGCCGGTCACCAACCGGGCTTGGAACCTCATGACTAAGAATTCACCTGTGCTATAGAGATTGTCTGTTACATAAGGCTGTGAAGGAGTTGAGAGAGAGCAGTAAAAGAATACCTACAGAATGGATATGATCAAGATAGTTGGATGATGAGTAAATGAACTGTTTCCATTACTAGAGAGAACAAAAATTGGAGACTGGTATCTGAGGCCTGTACTACTTTATGAAACAGAAACATATGCACTGACAATGAAAATGGACATTTGGAAAAGGTGTGACACAGTATGGTAGATCATATCATAAATGAGGTATTGAGCAAAGGCTGAAAAAAAAACAGATCTCAAAGATTAAGATGGTTTCAACTTATGATGAGAACGGAGAATGAACATTTGGTAGAAACAGCAGTAGATACTGTAGTAACGGGATGAGGACCTATAAGAAGGCCCAAAAAATTATGGAAAAGCAGGATAGGCAAAGATCCAGATCTGATAGATCTGGCAAAAGAGTGGAATGAACTCATATGACATCTAACCACCATGGCGTGAAAAGCTGACATAACATTTATGATAATGACAGTGTCATGGTAATGGCTTCATAGCAACGAATTATACGTTAAAGGAAATGAAAACGTACCTTCTTCGAGAAGTTCTGCAGCACAGAGGTTTCGCGCGTGTGTTGGAGGCGCCTGTTCTCATGATGGTTCTAGAATCAGCAGGAGTGTTGTGGAACTTGACAGGCGCTGACGTGACATGAGGACCACCGCGATTTCTGATGCAATACTTCGTCGAGATCCTTCTAAGAAGTTCCGATAATCTCGGGAGCCTGTGACATTCGCTGGTGGGCCACGCCCCCAGGTTGCCGTATAAATACGACTGACGAAGTAGGAGGGAGCAGATCATCAGTAAGAGTCACAGATCAGATTATCAGTGAGAGCCCAGCAGCAGAGATCAGAGATCATCAGAGAGAGATAAGAGAAGAAGGAACAGACGAAGGATCAGAGGGGAAAAGGTGCTCAAGAGTTTGATCGAAATCTGGTCAAGTCGTCCAGTCAGGGAGAACGACCAAGGTATTTTCAATGTTGAGCAAGCCTTGAGAGAAGAAACTTTCTACAAGAGGTTTCGAAGAGTTCCTGCCCTTCAAGTATCAAGAATAGACATTATTTTCTGCAATACGGAGTTAAGAGGACATCTACAACTACAGTTCTCCTTTTGTGAAGCCACCGCTTCAAGCATAGATCTCCGACAGCGCAAAACTTGCCTGCAAGTATTAACATTATCTCACTGTTCCCCCACTTCATGCAGTGTAAGATTTTACTTTGTTATGTAAATAGGAGACACCATTCTGCATTTATCTTTGTTAGTTAGCTTGTAAATAAACCTTTGTTCTGTTAGTGTTTCTTTCTATATTTGTATCCCCAGTTTCAACCATTGGTGTTGAATTCTTTTCGTTTATTTTCATATCGAACTTGGAGCGGACCTCTCTCGGGGTTCGTAACAGACAGTTAGCACTAAATGCATACTAAAAAAGAACTATGGGTAACTGGTTACTCTGCAGCCAAAATACAAAGAAAAAATACAATAACAACCCCAGCAAGGAATTACATTATGAAAAGATATGAAACTCCAAAGAATATTTTTTACAGAAAAAAAAGTCTGTGAGGAGAAAATGAGAATTTAACCCATAATCACAACAAAAGGGAAGTTAAACACACTAACATAACAAAATATGCCCATAAAGATGAAAATGGATATTGACAATGAAATAAATAATGAAAAATTGAGGGTGCGATGGCATAAAACACTTAAATGGGGTAATCTTAGGAGCACAACATGAAAATGATACATACTTGTATACAAACTTGCACTAAAGAATGAGAAGATGAAGTGTGATATGTGGGTCTGGGCATAAATAAGTGGGTCCTCTCAGTCTTGAGCAATACAAGCAGTATGACAGGATTGTCACGGAAGAAAGACTTTATGTTTAACAAGAGTGAGGTGTACAATTAAGTCTCAAAATTTATAAAAAATCATTGAAGAAATACATCCTTTTCAGTTAACCACCCACTTGTAGCAAATAAAACTCACAATAGTTTATAAACATTTTAATTAAAAATACTACAGTAAAACATACTAAGTTCAAGCCTTACTTCACCCCTATAGTACACCATAACTACAAAATGACAAATTTTTAATCTATCTGTATTTTTCATAGCTAAAAAACCTGAGGTCTTAACAATAGGATATACTTAGCGCCAGCTGGAAAACCGATTAAAAAACAATAAAAAAATTGTATGTTAGGCCACGACTTAGAAACTGAAATCCAAAATATCAAGTTTATATTACTGATGGATGCTTGGGCAGGTTTCCGAATATATTTGTCTTTTTTTATTTTCTTAACAAATCTTAACAAATTAACACCTTAAACAAGACTGGAAATTTTATCTGTCAATGAAACCATAAATGACAACATAATGTGGACCTGTACACAAAGAAACGTACAATACCAACTGCCATTATCTTCTGTAACGATATCTTTTAAAGTGAAACCAAAGCTGGAAAATATTGTTATGGAACTGGCATCTAAACCCTCTTTTGTAAGAATATTCCCACTCACGATTGACAATCTTGAAAGCAATGTCCTCATAAGGAGGGCCTGATGTGAATTTAAGGAGTGCAAAGTCTTTATTATCACTACAAGGTATAAGTTCATACTGAGGTGTTTTAGATTTTTCTATGAGATCAGGATAGAATATGTTAAATTTATACCCTTGTACAATCTTAGGAGGAGGATTATCCATGTCATAATGTGTTTGATTGTACTTATTCCATTCAAAGCCTGTGTGGACTCTGTTGAAATAACGAGGTTTACGAGGACGATATTTATCTGACCACAGGTAATGCTGGGTATCAAGCTTAGCTTCTACACTGAACTGTACTTCATCACTGAAAGGAAAAAAAATAAGATAATTAATACTAAAATTATATAATAATATTCTAATAAATAATAACTTACATTGGAAAGTTGCTTAACTATCAAGCAATGACAGCACCACCGGGATTGTGAGGTCATTCATCGGCAAGCATATTTATAAAAAACTTATCAGTGTATGGTTAATCTACTACAGTAATCCTAACACTGAGAATTTTCAACCTATCACTTAGAGGTAAAAAAATTAAACTTTCCATAAATTTTAGTAATTTACTGTGCATTTCAGGGCCATGTCTAATTGATTTTCATTGATAAAATATTACCAAAGCATCAGATATGGATCGTATTTTGGAAATAGTTAGTACGTATTTGAAGCCACAGTCTAATTGGCAAAAATATGCAGAGATGACTAATGTTGATAATTAAGGCACTTATCAGAGTAAATCAAAGAAATTTAAAGGGAAACTGCTAAATCTAACAGGCTCATAGATGGAAGCTAGTAAAATGTCATTAATCGAGGCCCTCCCACTCACTGATACTGTAGTATGATGTACTTTACTAGGCACCCTGCCCATATACTTTATGGTGCTATATATTGCCGATTTTATGATGCTAGATAAGCCCCATAAAACCGAACCACCATTAACTGAGTCTGTCGATAACCAGGGACTGCCTGCAGTGGTAATAGTAGTAGCATACAGAATTCTTATATTGTTTCACACACTCAAACACCTACCTTACATTCTCTCTCTCTCTCTCTCTCTCTCTCTCTCTCTCTCTCTCTCTCTCTCTCTCTCTCTCTCTCTCTCTCTCTCTCTCTCTCTCTCATCTTTTCAATGAGTCATGCCTCTAAGTAGTGTACAATAAGGGAATGAGCATCAAATGAGAACATTAACTGCATAATACAGTTCCATGGTGCAATTTACATTTACTTTAACCTGAAGTATGCATCAAACCTGAAAACCATTGTTACCCTGGAGTTTCTGTTGCTTCATATTGTCTCAAAAGTTCCGGTTCACGTGTGCCTGCTTAGTCCTGCTAAATGAATGCAACAAAATGCAAGTGTTCTAACCTGAACTTCCTTAATGCATGATCAATACCATAATAAATCCGCAGTGCTTGGTAAAGCAAACTACACCCCGTTCATTATTTCATTTGTGTGCCTTTGTTTTGTGTCAGTTTTGTTGTTTCTATACGCTTCTTTTACTTACTTGAAACTAACACTAATGTTTATTGCAGGATTGTTGAGTGGTTACCAGTGAGTCGTATCTGGTTTTATCTATTTATCTATTTATTCTTTCAATATTCAGTTATTTTGATTATTTCATTTAAATCATTTATTATACAGTGCTCTCCACTTTTACATGGTATAATAGGTTCCAGAACCTGCTGCAGAAATGCAAAAACTGCAGAAATGAAAAATTCCCCACTGAAAACGCTTATAACTGGCTTATAACTGCCAAATACCCAGTACCCCATAAACTAAAATGCCTATAACTGTCTATTTTAACACTTCACTGATTAATTTGATAGACCGAACAAAAGTATACCATAAATTAATTATCATACTAAAACAATTTAATATCTTTCAAACAAAAATACAACACAAACCATCATCCCAAAACATCCTAAGGCATGGTAGATTAGTACCCTTTTACAACTGTTACTCCTAAGTATATAAACTCTTACTGTATTCATAAGCCATTTTCTCTCATTCCAGGTTAGCTTGAACTGAGCATGATCAGTGCACTCTCTCTAGATAGAAACAACTTATTGTTAAACAGATCAACGCGGTTTCAGACAATACAGATCCTGCCTATCAAACCTCTTGGAGTTTTTTCATAACATACTTGGTATTTACGACAGTAGTACAGCAATAGATATACTATACTTAGATTTCCAAAAGGCCTTTGACAAAGTTCCACACAAGAAACTAATGATAAAAGTTAGAGCTTTAGGAATTGTAGGAGAAATAGCACTGGATCAAAGAGTGGCTAATATATAGAAAACAGAGAGTCATAATAAATGGTGACGAATCAGAATGGTCAGATGTAACAAGTGGAGTTCCTCAGGGTTCTCTTCTTGGCCCTCTTGTTTTTTATTAAAATTAATGACATTGATGTAGGCTTAACTAGCAGGATAGCCAAATTTGCAGATGACACCAAACTAGGTGTAAATGCAACAGACCCAGATGCAGTGGAAAGTTTAAGAAATGACCTAATGAGAATAGGAGAGTGATGAAAAAAATGGCAAATGCCTTTTTATGTGGATAACTTTAAAGTGTTACAAGGAACAAACACCCCTCAAGCCAGCTACATGCTGCTTGGGATGACATAAATACTGTAGAAAAAGAGGAGGACCTTGGAGTCATTACCAAGGACTTAAAATCCACAAAACATTGCATAAAAGCTGAAAAGAAGGCACAGAAACTAGTGGGATACATAACAAGGCAGTTCAAATACAGCTCTACACATAAATAGTTAGACCCCATCTTGAATATGCAGTACAGTTTTGGTCACCAACACAAAGAAACATTTAAAATACTGAAAGGCATAACAAAAGTAGACAGTAACCTATTTACATTAAACGATAACCAGACAAGAAATAATGGATGGAAACTAGAACTGAAGAGATACAACACATTTCACTGTGGGAACCTCTTTATATACAAGATATGTGACACGTGGAATAAACTGCCACCAGAAGTTGTAAACAGCAACAGTGCAAGAGTTTCAAAGAAAGCTAGACAAAATCATTAGGACATTGTGAATGAACAGTAAAACCTGCTCCTACAGATAAGTGAGCACATGATGTCTCCTCGGATGAACTAACAAGTCTTAGAGACATCCTAATCCTTGCAACTCTCTCTCTCTCTCTCTCTCTCTAAGGGTATTGTAAGATGTATTTGATGGATGATAGAGCACATTGTACTCAAAAAGCAGTTATGTACCTATTAAGCTCATTCCAGGTTGGGCATAATAGGTGCATGATATTCTCTCTCTCTCTCTCTCTCTCTCTCTCTCTCTCTCTCTCTCTCTTCTCTCTAAGGTAATGATATTACTGTAAAGATTTTTTATGATAAAGCATGTTGTACAATATTTCAAAAAATTTTTACAAATTATTTCCAGTCAATTTTCCAGTCTGCTTTAAATGTAATATAAAATGAAAATAATTACTGCATATGAAAATAATTACTGCAAAATGTGAAACATGTAAATCTAAAGGGGTATATATATATATATATATATATATATATTTATATATATATATATATATATATATATATATATATATATACATATATACAGTGGTCCCCCCGTATTCCAAGGGGATGCGTACCAGACCCCCCGTGAATAGTTAGAATCCGCGAATGTTTGGAACCCCTATGAAATGCTAAAAACAGCCTATTTTGTTAGTTAAAACTCAAGAAAAGCCCACTAAAAATTTTCATAC